>NC_041333.1:1143522-1443522 GCF_004354835.1 Perca flavescens
CTATTAGTGCGAGTCCTATTGCTTCATAGTCAGGCCTTTGATGTGCCTGTGTAGAGATCGACTAGTGGTATCAGGCTGCTCTTAGCCCCAGAGGCTGCAGGTCAAAATGGAGACACTTATCCTTTCCTCTCTGACTCTGGCTGCTATCACAAACGCCGGCCACCGGAGGACAAATCAGATGCAGGAACCTCACATCGATCACACGGCGTTTCATCTTCTCACATGACTTCCCCACAGCAAGGCTTTAGAAAGAAAGGGGGGGAGAGTCAATCACACTCACTCAGATGCTCATGAGTGCATGTCCTCTGTCCTCCTATCCTTCTCTGTCTTTCTCTCATGCACACACACACACACACACACACACACACACACACACACACACACACACACACACAATGACATTTAACACTTAACCTCTTTCTGCCCCTCTCATTTCCTTCTTTTTTGCTCTACAGCACAGCTTTCAACAGATGCTTTAGTCTCAGGAGAGTCATGCCTCTGTTCCACACTGTACAGTGTTGCTATAAATTAATCTAAAAACCATTCACACTTGCTTTGCCAGTCGTTTCAGAACATAAATTGCGGTCTTTTTTCCCCTTCTTTATTTTTATGACTCCTCACTCCATCTGCTGTCTCTCCTCTCTGTTTAAATCTTTTCATCACATGTTCACTCTGCAGATCCTCCCCCCACCACGGCCGCCCCCAGCACCACTGCATCGCTCCTCCGCGACACCTCTGGATCCGGCACCGCCGCGGACCAACGCATAGCCTTGTTTACCTCTCCGACCCTGGCATCCCTACCCGACGGCAGCCTGGGCACTATTGTCGGCGGGGCCGTAGGCGGCGTTTTATTCCTGATTCTCTTGCTGATCCTCGGCGGGGCGTGCTTCATGCGACAGCGCAGGACCTTCCGAGGAGACTACTACACCAAACAGTACCTGGGACCCTCGGACATGCAGAAGGAGTCCCAGCTGGACGTGCTGCAGCCGCACGAGCTGCAGGAGGTCTACGGGGACAAGACGAGCAAAGGCAGCCAGGAGCTGAAACCCAAATTGGGCGGAGACATCATTTACCCCGACTACATCCCCGACCACAAGGATAGGGACGACTGGGCTGACAGGGGGGAGGTCCACAGGGGCCTCAAGGAGGGAAACTACTACCCAGATCACTACAACACCCAGAACATGCACCCCTGCGGGCCTCCTGTGCACAGCACCATAGTGGCCAACGGCTCCCCCTACCTCCCGGAGGACTGCTATGACAATGGTACAGACAGCGACTACGTGTCCCACATGGACGGATCTGTGATCTCACGCAGGGAGTGGTATGTTTGAGGAGAAGAGCCAAGGGAAGAAAAAAACAGACGAAATTCAAACGACTGAGAATGATTTAACAAGTGACAGATATGAATATCGTTAAAAGGTGTTATTTCAGTTAAAGGATGAATACAATTTCTCAGCTCAGTTACACAACGAGCTCTTTGAACAATACTGCTCTGCCTTGATTGTAACCACTTAACCTTAAGGACATGTATGTGGATTGTATTACACTTTTGTATCTTTTCAAGGAGCTACAAATACGTTGGAACGCCTCAGTGATATTATCTGTGGCTGGTATTATCAGGCTTAAGAGGCTTTGGCATACAGTGAAGTTTGGACGGATGTGAATGAGGTTTTGTATTCTGCTTGTTTGTGTCTTTAACATAGGTCAGGTGTTCAGACCCTTGTTAGTGAAGTATTTATATCCCTGACCGACTGAGCTCTGCTCTCATAAAACCTTCCAACTTCTGTGGCATTTTTCAAAATGGTCTCTTGATTGCTTACGGCGTTTTCATACTGTTGAAATGTTTATCATGGCTGCAACCAGTATTTAAAGCAAATTATATTGCATGTGTTGTTTAAAGACAAGATGTATCATCAAGTAAAAGGGAAGGTTTGTCAGTCACGTGATTAAAAGGGAGAATTACACTGACCAACAAACTGATTGATGCTAGTACATTACAAAGAAAAACCTCTTGTAAACCTCTGCTTAGTTCTCCAGTGGCTTTCTCAAACTCGGTGTATCTTCAGTCAATTATTCAGCCTGTCAGCTGACAGAGAGAGGCCACCCCCTGTGGAAGTACTTTTACTTTTAGCTTCAGTTCAGCTTATTTATTTTACAAATATCTCTCCCCTGGTTACCGTAGTGACAGCACGTGTGGTTAAATACTGCAGCAAACACTCGTTGAGCAGCTGCTTTTACAAGAGGAGCAACTGGTGAATCTAGTTAAAACAAATTAAAAATAGTCCGCCAACAAAACAAGTGCAGAAAATTACAGTTGTCATGCTTTGTAGGCGCATTTGTGATGAACGATTGTGTTCAGTGCTAACTGCAGCGACAAATACTTTCCATTTCCTGTGATTGCTTCACAATAAAAGCCACCCTGAACTGGATCACATGCATGCATTGTTTTCTCTGAATCCCTCAAGTTTAGGAAGGCAATCTAGTGTTAGAATGGCAGACTCTGCCGTTACTAATAAAAACTAGAGAGAGATAAATACTCCAGAAAAAAATGCCTACCATAAACCGTATCAACGATGTTTTTTTTGTTGTTTTTTTTTATATGAAAATCTGAAGGTTTATAACTTTACCAAATACACTATTATCATTATTGAAATGTGTTAATCCAGTCACTTCCTTGCAGTAAAAAAAGCACAACTCTGTTATTACCGTAAACATCAAAGGAAGCCTACCAGGCTTTGGCCCTCTCCACTTAGCCATGATAACAGGCTGCATCGCTGTCTTTCCCATTTTCCCTCCTCTGTATCCTCTGATTTCTGTCTGCACACAAACACCAATTGGTCATTATAGTTTTTATTTTAAACGTGGGATCAAAGCAATGAGTTATAAATACCAGATGTGACTATCACAGCTGTCATCATCGGATATTATGTGGCTCCATAAACCACCAACAGTTTCGCTGCTCCCGCTCGACACTCCGCGCTGTGATTCATGATGGTAAATTAGCAACAAAAAAAGGTCAGAGTGCACAGAAAAAGAGGGCACTGATAAACTGATTCCTTAGCTTTAGTTTGTATGTTTGAAGTATGATTGCGCGAATACCTCGCAGCCCAGTTGGAAACATTGTGTGCGGCTGACATCACTACTGATCACAGAACAGGCTGTAATATTGGGGTTTGGCTCCTCAGTCGCTCCTCTGAGGATATACAGCAATCATGGAAACTAGAAATTTAATCCATGAGTGAAAAAATCTGTAAGAACCATGTAGGTTAGAGCTGTCTGTGTAATGGCTCCCAAAGGGATTCTTTTTCCGCTACAAACAACAAACCCAATGACGTTCAGTTAAAACAAAAGAGTTGACATCATGAATGATCTCATCTCTCACTGCTTGATTTGACCTTACTCTTTTCCACTTAGAGATTCAGTTTTTTTTTTGTTCCTCAGGAATGATACATGGATCAAAGTGGCCTCACATGAAAGGGAAAGTGTAACCCTTTTTGGAAAGATCCCTGTTTAGTCAATCAGGGTGTTTGTTGCTAGAAGAAGGAACCATATTTGTGTATTACAGTCAGGACGGGGGTTTGGTATTTTCTGAGGTCTTCTTTCTTATTGGGGTTTTATAGATTGTGGGTGCACATTTTCTCTTTATTTTCTTTTATTCTTTTAACCCTTCTCCACCCTGGTGTTCCCATGCCAGGGCTTTGGTCGAAAGGGTTAGATGTCTGAGAATAAACTACTTTAATCTGGCTCTCACTCTCATCGTCGCGCACACGCACCCGGCCGCCACACATCTGCCACTGCAGCCCACATTCAAAGAGCAGTCCTCGCCTCAAACCTTCAGCTTTTTAATTAACTTCTTTTTTTTTTCTTTTTCTTTTTTCACTTGGCAACTAAAGTGCTCAAACTCAGTGATATATACACATTTTTCATATATGGCTGATTCATGTCTGCCAACTTTTCTTATTCGCTAAAGTCGCTCCATGCAAACTGCTGTCTCTGCTCTGAAAACCATCTTTTTCTTTCAGTCTCCAACAACTGTCTGACAAAAGCAAAATGTGCTGAAGTGATGAATGTTTTGTAAAGTCCTTTATCCTTTTGGATCACTCACCAACTGGTTGCATGTATATTAAGTTATTTGGTACCTACTCCGTTCATTATTTCTCATCACTAATGTTTATATACATGTACATAAAGCTAATAGGTTAGCGTAGGATTAGCTGTTTGATTTATATGTTTTTTCTGGACTCCCCTACTGAATAGTTGGTGCCTTAGACGGGCTGAGCAATGCACAGAAACTTTGAAAAATGACAAGCATTAATATAATGGATATTGATATCATTAAAGAGGATGACTGACTGGTCCGTTAATACATGACATCTTCCATCTTAATATTTAAAATGATCGGTTATCAAGACATCAGAATAGACAAGGTTAATTGTCATGCCTTATACACTTTGAAAGGACATGTAACAAGTTTGTTACTGAGACAATTGTATTAAGTAAAGTTTCACTGGGAATTTAGGCAAGCCAGATACATAGAAAATATTATTGTCCTGTAAATATGCTGGCTGTTGTTTTATTATTATTGAAAAAAAAAATCTTATTTTTTTTGTATGAGGTCTGTGATTTTCACAGAGTATTAGTTTATCTGACGTGTGTTGGAGGAGCTCCTGTCTCATGATAACGTACTGCATTTTCTGTTTGTTCTCAAGAGTTTTCTGACCAATTATTTTGTATGTTGTTGTTTGAATGATTTATGTCTCACAGGAATCAGAGATGAAAGTGCGGTAGATTGTATTCTGTTCCTTTGTTTGCATTAAAAGACCTTCATTATTGCACTCAAATGTGTCCTGGGATTCTGCTTTCAGAGAAGACATTTTTATTTTCCTTTATGACGTTCTTTAACTTTTCTTTAGATGAACACTGTGTTAATATAATATTTTAGTTGGCCATATCTATTGAAAGCTTTCCAGATAGATACAGGGAGGACTAAATTACACAAGGCAATTTACAGTATATGTATTGTATTTATAGTATGTATATAACTAGCTCGTAGTATAGTAGTGACAATAAATACTTGCAAAACATTGTTACAAAACATTTACCTTGGAAAGACTAGTCGACAAAACAGTCTTACCACATTTCCATTTAGTAGTGTAGCTGTTCTGGAGCTTTCGATTATATCCCACAAACCTTTTCAGCAGATGGAGTTTTCCCAGTTGTCATTGATTTGTAAGTGCTTAGTGTATGTCATTCAAAAAGTCAGGAAAGCTATGCTAAATGGACCTCTCGACAAGAAGTCCTTAAAAAGTGCTAAAAGAAGGACATTTGAACATCAGCAACTGCCATGAAAACTGGGCAAACTAAAGAAGATCTTGTAATACAATCGTTAGCTCCAGAACGGCCTCTGATGGACCCTGACCTGAGATTGTTCTGTCAAAAAAAGATTTTAACGTCACGACAACAATGGCAGCTACACAGAAGATCAAACCATTAGTCTAATAAATACAACAAACTCTTACTAGATTTCTTCCAAGGTTTTCAGCTGCATCTCCTGAGTAGCATTTTGTTTCACTTACAATCCCTTACTAAGCAAAGGAATCCATTTTGTAATTCTCATTCTTTCATATATATAAAGTGGCACACACAGTATGTTGCTTTAGCTAAAGTTGAAAACAAAATTCAATTATTTGGTGGTAAATGTGAGGATTTGCTGTTTTTTTCTGTTTGATATCGCTGTAATTTGAATATCTTTGGGCTGTTGCATGGACGAAACAAGCAAACTTAATACATCACCATGGAACCTGGTAAGATGTGATGGATGCATTTAGACTAAATGTTTACTCAGTTAACTGGAAAACAAAGTTGACAGATTGATGATAAAAAGCAATAGTTAATTGCAGGGTTTGAAAAATAAAAATGATTGATAGATGGATAGATAGATAGATAGATAGATAGATAGATAGATAGGTAGGTAGATAGATAGATAGATAGATATAGATAGATAGATAGATAGATAGATAGATAGATAGATAGATAGATAGGTAGGTAGGTAGATAGATAGATAGATAGATAGATAGATAGATAGATAGATAGATAGATAGATAGATAGATAGATAGATAGATAGGTAGGTAGGTAGGTAGATAGATAGATAGATAGATAGATAGATAGATAGATAGATAGATCGATAGGTAGGTAGGTAGGTAGATAGATAGATAGATAGATAGATAGATAGATAGATAGATAGATAGATAGGTAGGTAGGTAGGTAGAGATAGATAGATAGATAGATAGATAGATAGATAGATAGATACATCAATAGGTAGGTAGATAGATAGGTAGATAGATTCTTCTCTGCCATACAAAGTATGTAGGTAAGATGTTTCAGTCTTTTAGCCCAGTGGCCATCAGTCTCTGTCACCTTCAGCCTCTTCCACTGTCCACACCTGTGATAGGAACTAACTGACCCATTTCACACAGCTCTCCATCCTGTCTAACTCAGCACCCTCTTCATCACTGGTTCATAGAGGGAAGCGAGTGAGGCTGCCATTTTCTTTCTGTCACACCTGCATGGGCCAGACGGCTGCTGACCACCCACAACTCCCTCCTGTCATCCATCAGTCCTCAGAGAGTTAGATGTCTCCTTGAATATTGTCAACTTATAAAACTGATATTATGCACTCAAAACATTTACAAAGGAATTTACAATGGCACCCCTAATCCAAGCCCTTCCACTCTAAGTGCCTGTGTTTAATCCCCAGTGTTAACCTGGCTTTGGAGGTGATAGGAACACTATCAGGATGTGTTTAGCAAAGTGACAATCTCCCCCTCTGGTCCAGATTAAGAGCAGGAGGAGAAACCAGATACTTAATCTCCTGTGGCATGTTGGACAGAAATCTCCCTTCTTGGACTTCACTTTCATCACTTGAGCGGCCACGTCGCCCCGGCCCAAAAGCACTCCCTTTATTGTCATGGTGTTGCCTGACTGGGATGACCCCGGCCTAATCCATCACTGCTACCATCTGCATGTTTGTGCAGGCAGTGTGGGGTAAATAAGGCTGTGTTGGTGGGCTTGGGTTACCTCTCCTTTTTTCCTTTCTTAAGTCTTTGGCAGATGTCTGCAGGGGCATTTTCTCACACTTAATGAATCCGTCAGCAAATGTGTTTAGTTTAGTTTCCTCATAAAACAGCAGCGGGTCCTTTCAACATTCTTTAAGACCCCACCCAACGATGTTAAAGTCAAGAGGGGTTTCTGCATCAAGCTTGAACTTTTAGAAACTATTCTTGTAAAAATGGCTGTTTTCTTCTTCACTGCCAGTGTACCGGCGGTGTCGTTTTCTTTTGTCACCTTTCATGATTTATTAATTCATTCACATTGGAGAAATAAAAAGAGAGGTGGCCACTTCTATTTTGTGCTCCTACCCTCCTCCTCCTCCTCCTCCTCCTCCTCCTCCTCTCCAAAAACACTGATTGTTAGCTAATGAACACGAACACAGCACCGGGGAGCTCACTTCAAAGGCCACAGCTGACTGAGCTCAACAGACAAATTGTTTGAGCTCATGGGTTTGGAAATAATGAAATGCTGCAGAGGGTGGGAGAGTGCGGAGCAGTTACAACAAAAATGTTGTCACATGGCCTGCGGCCTCGCTGGCCGTCTTCTCCGTGTGAAGTGTGTGAGGCTTCAGGGCAGCAGCCACCTGTGGCTGAGACAGTGGCGGCGAGTCCCGCTCTGTTTCACTCAGACGCGCTTGGTCCCTTTATGAGAGAAGAGTGAGAAGCATTCATTTCGTTAATTATTTACTTATTATATACCTGCTCAGCACCAAACAGCAGACACACGTAGTAACTAGCTGATGAACATAGTGGAGCATTTAGTTGCTGAAGACACAAACTCTTTCTGCTGAGGAACCTCGTGTTACACCATCAGACAGCTACTAAAAGGATTATTGAGATTTTTTGACAACAATTTTATTTTTATATATATATATATGTGAAATACAATGTCCACGGAATTCAAACCAAAACAAACAGTAAAATAAACCTTTCCATTCCTCTTTCAAGGTTTGTAAAAAAAACACAAAAAGCATGTAGAATGGAGCTAGAAAAAGCCTGTGGCCTCTGCTCTGTCTGCAGACTACTGCCTTTTGTGTTTTACAAGCCACAAGTGAAGGGTTTTCATTGCAATGTACTGATGTACAGTGGGAGCGTTGAAACGATGCAGTGTATCACAGACATGACAGAATATACAAGCTGTCTCAACTATCTGCTTCATGCTGCAGTGTTGAAACCACTTCCTGTAGGTTTTTTTTATCACATGCAAAAATACTTCAATAAATCAAATGTTTCTGATAAAACATCTCACAACAGCCAAAGTGAGAAATCGCTCTTATCTGAATCATGACTTGTTTATAAACCCTCCTACATGCATCACCTTTCAGCAGGGAATTTGACTTGTTTGCAGATTGAATGGCGAGAGGTTGGGCACCGTAACAAAACCCTCTTTGTGCAGAGACTCCTCTGAGACCCGAGAGCAAAGACAATGAAGGTTTTCAGGGATGAGCCACATTGTTGCTCTAGATTGCACTGAGGCCCATTCACAGATCAGATCCTGTGTTCCCAGCTCGCTCTGCCACCGTGGAAAAGCTTGCTGCTCTGAAGCACTGCGTTTCTCTCTGCTGACTCAGAAAGTTTTCCAGAGACAGTTTAAAGAAAACTACAGAGAGCAGCATATCTTATTGCACAATGTGAAATTAAACTGGAATGATAGAGTGGTTTTCTCTGTGGCCTAATAAATAAGGTGTAAGCATACAGATAGGGTAGTGAGAACAGTAACAAAACATTCATAGGATCGTTCTTCCTTTTGGCAGACTGACCATCTCTGCCGCCCACTACTGTAACAGGCACCTTTAAAGACAAAAACACGTTGGGAGTGCAAGGGGTAGACAGTTACATGGTTTTACAAATGAGGCTCTGAGTTTTTCTTATGGATCAGGTACTAATTGGGCTCATGGCATGCCACAGGCTCTGATCAGAATGGGTGGGCAGCCATCTTACTGGGCCGTGACAGGGAGACCCCCACATCCCCTAGCATTGTTCTGCAGTGCTGGAGCAGATATAATCTCCAGTGAATTTTAATCCCAGCAAAACAATGCAATGTTCCCTGGGAAATATTCGTAGGCTGTATAAAAAGGAAACAACACACAATTGAATGGAGCAGGCTAAAGGAATGGACTGGACCTGCAACTTTATACATGCTGGAAACATATGGGTGGCGCCTAGAGGAAGTTTACATTGTGTATTTAACAAGATTTAGGACAGAAACATGGTCCACACAACTACGCAAACGCAAGTACATGAACGCAAGTACGCGAACGCAAGTACACAAACACTGATGCTTCGACCTACGGAAGATCAATTTGACGCATGGATGCGTTCTGGAATGTGTCACCTCAAAATTGTAACGCAACGCAAGCGTCATTTAGGGTAAGCCGTTCAGAGGCAGTATAGGGCGGGTCATGCCTTTGCACGTACCTCCAGACCATCCATTTTAGCATTCTTAGTTTAGCATGTTAGCATTCTAACATATGAGCACTAAACACATAGTACAGCTGAGGCTGATGGGAATGTCATTAGTTGGGCTGATATTTAGTCATAATTGGACAAATTTAAAATTTGACCTCATGGTGCTATAGAGGAGAAATCAAGAGATGAAAGTTATTACAATTCAGCCTCTGGGAACCATGAATACCCTTACTAAATGTAATGACAATCTATCCAATAGTTACCCAGACATTTCACCCTGAACCAAACATGTCAACCTGCTGGTGGCGCTAGAGCAAAGGTCACAGGATCACAAAAGTCATTCCAATCCATTGTCTGGGAACCATGAGTGTCTGTACACACAATTTTGTGCCAATTATATCAGTAAATGTTGAGATATTTCATTGTTAAAATGTTGACCTGCTGGAGGATCCAGAGGAAAAGTCAGGGAATTACCATCGTTGGCGATCCCCAAGGACTTTGAATACCGGTAGCAAATTTCCTTTTAATCCACAGGTGTCAACATCATAATGGCACTAGAATGGAGGAAGTCAGCGGATCACTAAAGTCATTAGGATTCATCCTCTTTGGGACATGAATGTCCATACAAAATTTCATGGCAATCCATCCAACAGATATCTCCGTCTGGACCAAGTGGTGCAGCGACTGACCGACTGACCGCCATTCCTGGCGCCACGCTTCTAAAAAATACTTCATATTGACATAAGAATTCCCCCATCTATCACTTTCAGGGACTTGTGTGTGTGTGTGTGTGTGTGTGTGTGTGTGTCTGTCTGCATGTCTTCTATTCTCCGTTGTTATTTTTAGTGTTAAAACTCTGTTTCCTTCACCTGCTTGTGTCTGTCAGTCTGCGAGCACCACAAGGCCTAAGAAGCAACAGACACCCAGCACTCCCCTCTGCGTGCTTCCTGTGAACAGTTGGACATTGGGTCGTGTGCATGTAGTCAGACAGCCGGTCCAGCCGTCCACTCTCCGCTCTGCTACCACCAGCTGTGTGCGTTAGTGCACGTGACGGTGCTCGTCCTGTGACTGCTGCCTGCCCCGGTGTCAGCGCTCAGCAGCCAGCAGACCACCACCGGAGGCTGGTTGTTGTTAGTTCCAAGTCCGTGGAGCAAATGACTGGCCGTAAAACCTCACCTCACATTAAGCCCTGCAAGCTCAGCTTATTATGAATCAGTCAACATTTGGATTTTATAATGTTTTAAACATCTGTTTAGCTGTGATTTGTGTTTGCTACCTTTGTTTTGCAGCCTTGGAGTCTTTTATCTAACAAGGAGACCTCTCCTGATTGGGACAGATGAGCCTGTCACACTCAGCTGTTCGGCTGGATGATGTATCAGCAGGACTCAGGCTTACAGTCAGGACATGTGCTTTTTTCTTACAACAACATCAGCGCGGCCTTAGCATATCTGATTTATGGCTCTGGTTTACTGCAGGGGCAGGCAGAGAATTTACACATCTATAGCAGATAGCATTATGATTACAGCATTGTTAATGTCATGACTTATATTGTTATATTAGCCTATTTCATTTTAGATATTTTAATTCTGTTAAAGTCTGTTCCCGCTGCTTGTTTTTCTTTTGGAACACAGACTCACACTAACATCTTTTGCGCATTTTATTGTTTTTTTTTCCCTTAAAAGCACACTATCATTTTGTTTCCTTTATTTGTCATTTCCCCCTCTGGAGTAAGACATTTCAACGTGCTTTCTCTCTAATTTACTGTGGTACGCTACATGAAAGCATGAATGCATTTATAATCCGAAAAGTCATTATATTTCTCTGGTTGAGTAATAATCATACTTGTATGTTATGAACAGGACTATGGAACGCGGTCAACAAGAAGACAAGATAAATAAATCTAAATTTACAGCAAAAAAAGTTCAAACGGTTCAGTTGTTAAACATCTCCCTTAGTTTAACAATATGTATGTGTATGTATATAACTGGTTGTCTTTAATGGTTTCTTCTCTTATTTAAATGTTCTTTGTAATGAGTTGCATGATGACCCTGATGAAAGGCCACAAGCCAAACAAGTAAGTCTTATAATAAAGTAAGACTTCAAGTGTTGCTGGAGTTTTGACCTCTGTTGGACTTATTCCTGAATAAATCTGTGCTTTATAAAGTTACCACAAACTAAGCACTAACTAATACATACGGTGGGTCAAAAGGGGCCGCGGAGCCCACTAGAGGGCTAATCTGGCCCTAAACCTTTAGGCTTTGGCATTTTTAAACATGTTAATCTGACTACATATTTCAATACATTTGTGGTTTGGGGTAATTAAGTAGCATAAAACCCAAACTTACTTAACTGAACTAATAACCTTGCTAGATCACTGAGTGTATAATGGACCAAAAAACAACAATCACCCATCAAGATCGGTACAGCAGGAAAAAGTACAGTATTTACCGTTCCTTCTGTTTGTCTCGGACTTGTTTTCTCTTCCTACAACAGTTCCATGATTGACCACTTGACTTCCTAATTATCTATGCCCTCATCTAAAACAGAGGCACTTTTGACTCAATTAAACACAGCCACGGTCATATACAGAAGCAAGGATGACAAAAGCAGATAGAGACAAAAGGAGGAAAGGAACTCTATTGTTCCAGCACAACACAGGCGTGTGTTGTATGAGAGGCGAGGATGAAGTGAAGCCCAACTCATGTCAAATCGAATAAATTTATTTTAACGAGGAGAGGCGGGAGGCCCATTTAGGAGCTTTTAAAGTCGAACAGCGTGAAGTCTTAATTACTGAGACTTAACACTGGCCAGCGCTGCGCTCACGCAGCGACGGTCAGGAGTCAGAGGCTGCTGCCCCCGCCGCTTCAGAGGAAGGATAGAAGACATTTCCACTGTCTCTGCCAGCAGGAGGGAAAATAAAGGTTGATTGAATTTCATTTCATTTCTGGAATTGTTAGATAAAAGCTACTAAGGCCTCATCCTGTTCTTGTTTGGTGTCGGGGTGAGATGGATTTCCAACAAATGACACTTTTTTTCCACCTTTTTTTATCCTTCCTGTCAGATTGAACCTTCATGCACACTCTGCTTTATTGGAGGTAATGATTCCAAATTACTCCCCGCTGACCAATCACATGTTAATGCTTGCTGTTCAGATGAGTGTGTGTGTGTGTGTGTGTGTGTGTGTGTGTGTGTGTGTGTGTGTGTGATGGTCTGAATGATAATAAGGATACATGCTGACCTTTGACTTTTACTTCCTCCTGAGATGTCAGGCTTCCCATGTGTCTTTACTGCTTTAGCTTCACTTCACAAGGTGTGTTTTCATCCACATGTTGTGTGCAATTTTAATTTACACATGAAAAACATTGAGAAACGCCGTCATTTCAAGAAAGTCCTGAGATATCGTAAGAAGGTTTTTACACTGAGGTGGAAAAGTTGGACTGCGTGCCTGACAGTAGCCGGGCAGACGGTTTGTGGTTGGAAAGCTATGTTAAAAGTGTGTGAGCAGCCAAAATAAATACTGTTGCTTGGAAACTGTCGGTCTTGGCGGTGATTTGTGCTGAGGGTAACCCACGGTGGCAGCGAGACCTGCTACATTCACATAACGCCAGTGGATAGGAACAAGCAGCATTTGCATTTTCTTTTGAAGACTTAGTAGCTTCTGTCGCAGCTCCCCTGAGGAATTCTAAGTAACGACAACACCGATGTTGCATTACCCCCCCCCCTCCTCCACACAGTTGCTAGTAGCCAAGGTGGACACGGAGGATTAAAAAAACATGACGGACTCTTCAGAAGAGGTCATTATCTTCACTCGAGCTTTTGCACGCAAAAGTCACCGGACGAATCAATCTTGTGAACACCGTCATACTGAGAAATCCAGAGAGCGTTGTGTGGAGTAGTCTTAATTAGCTTTGTAGAAACTCATTTGGCAATGGCTAGAATGTAACGGACGTTCATTAATATCAAAAAGTTATGCATTAAAGCTTTAAAATTTGCAACACATTTGGCTGGAAACCTTACTACAGTTTGGATGAAAATAAACCCATTAAATTATAATAAAAAGCCAAATTGTTATTATACTACTAACTACCTTTAGACAGAACCCAAAGTGTTTGTGTTGACTGCTATGTCCAATGTCCTAAAGATCACAAAAGGTGTACCAAAGTTTCTGCTTTCTATTAAACAATAATGGAAGATCCAGTAAAAATTAATTTCTATGCAGATGAGCCACGTATCTATACAGTCACCCCCTGCCTAAACCAAACTTTTCTCTAAACAGAAGTCAGCTGACATTCTACGAATTCAAATGAACCTTAATTGCTCAAAAACATGGTATAACCTCTAAGAATCCCACCCATTCAGTACAAAAGGTAGAGAGCATTACTCTTCAAACACTAGATGGAATTGAATAAAAAAAGCCTCTTCATACAAATATCTTGGAATGTGGCTGGACCTTGTAAAAAAAATGTAATAAAAATAAAAGCTCATAACCAATTTATGTTTTTAATATCATTCAAAGAAATGCTTTTTGCCTTTTCTCAGCAAGAAAACATTTGATGTGTTTTAGATTCCAGTGACATGCTGTATGTATGAATAGGACTCACCGCCGTGCAGGGCTGTACCTAACATGTGTTTTTTGTTTTGCAACCAAGGTTACAATCTTCAATTGAAATAAATGAATGAATAAGTAAATAATACAAATGCCTGCATATCAGCAGTGGTAAATTGTATCTACATCAAGCACTACTTAAGTACAATTTTGAGGTACTTACTTTTCTTGTACAATGAATTTTCCATTTTGCTACTGTATACTTTATTCATTACATTGGAAAATATTATTTTCACTTGGCTACATTCATTTGACAGCTAAAGTGAATATCCTTGAATCTCATACATAATAGTGTAACACATACTATGGCATTGAATCATTTTACTTTTGACTCTTTAGGTACATTTTGTATGCAATTTTTAATAGCTATTTTTACAGTGTGGTATTATTGGATCTTATACTTAACAAATCTGAGTACTTCCTTCACTGCTGGATATCAGCCATTTAAACAACATTCAACAAAGGTGTCATTAATGTTGCTATTTTTCATGCCCCTTAGGTCCTATTTTATTTTATTTTACGTGGTTGTTGTAAAGTCATTGTGTGTGACTGTGTTAACTTCTCCATGCTACCGTTTTGACCAAGTCTCCATCTCTAGAGACATTCTAAATAACACCTAAAAATCCCTGTGTTATTTGTTGTTGTTGCATTTTGTGTATTTGTGTATTATTACTATTTATTATTAGAACAGTTTTATTAGAAAAGTTTTAATGCAACCAAACAAAATCTCACCTGATTTGAACTGCTCATCATTCTGCACAGTCAGGGCTCTTTTCTTTCCTAATTGGCTGAATATCATGGTGTCTCCTGTGGTGATATCAGAGCAAATGTCACGGTGCATTTCTTATTTTGGCTGAGGTATATGTTTGTTCTTGTCTAAACCCCCCCACAGGCTGTGTTACCTTTAGAGGTCATGCAATGGGACTTCAGCAGCCGTGAGGATCAGGGGTCTGGTAGCCGTGACGATACACTTTCATTTCAGCCAGCTAGTAATCCCGCAATGCAATAAAACTGTCTGGCCCCTGCGTCTGGCTCCAGTCAGACCAACTTTACTCACAAAAATGTCCACCACCCCCCTCCCCCCTCAATATTATTAAGTGGAATGTAAATCTCAAAATAGAAGTTTAGAGCTCTTTTTTTCTTCCAAGTTTTGAGATGTCATTAAACAGCAATTGGTCAGGAGAGAGTCAGTAATTATATAGGGAGAGAGGCTTATGTGTTATAATAAAGGAGTGCATCTCAACCAAACCAAGACACCAGCGAGGACAGAGGTCACTGCAGTCTGGTCTGGCTGGGTTTACTTTGGCCAGGGAGTTGCAGCTGTGTGCAGAAAGTGTGTCTCTGGATTTATCTAACAGTTGGTTCTGGTCAACTTTTCAAAACAAACAAGTGTCTTCTTTTGCACTTTCCTCTACTGTCTTGTTCACTGTTTTGTAAAGATGAATTCCAGCCTGAATGGATTTGAGGGGTTGAAAAGTCTTTGTTTTCCTCATTGTGGAGAAGCCACTGTGTACATCAATACAAATTGTGATCTTTAAATGTGCAACAACTGATTTTATTGGCCACTTGGGGGCAGCAGAAACAAGTTTTATATATCATCACTTTTTAAGTTGATATGGCATTAGCAAACAGTAACCTATTTACATATACACACACAGCACTTTTGGTGCAACATTATCATTTATTTGGAGTTGTGTTTCTGGCCACTTGATGAATCTAAGTCCAATATTCACTCTCTTGGTCTCCACCAACTCCTGAGGGAAATATCGGTCTTTTTAGCTACTAAAGGAGAACTCATCGTCAGGGGACCATGAATGTCTTTAATGTTAATCCATCCAATAGTTGTTGAGATATTTCAGTCTGGACCAAACTTGTGGACTGACTGACCACCATCCCTAAAGCCATGCCACAGTGTTGCTAACAAATCTGTGTTTCCTCATTTTACAGAAGCTATACAAGAATATTATAAATTTGTAACCCTTAAAATAAAACGCAGATTGAATTCCTATTTGAATCTGCACAGCAGTGACAGACTGTCTCAATGCTGCCATGCAGTACAGACAATGTGAAACCTATTGATGACTTTAGTTTCCATACAGATCCATTTCAAACACTGTGGCCTGAGTCACTGAAACCCTGCCCTCAAATATTACCTCAGCTACATTTTCTTAATTAAAATACTTTTACATTTGAGTTTTGACGGTAAAAACTGCACACAAAAAAACAGAAATGTGTTGCTTACAACATGAAAATCATGTATTAACCTAAGGATACGCTATTAAAGGGGACTTTATGCTTCAAAATAAAGTTATAGGGCAGCAGTTATTGCTCATCATTAACTTTTGCCCATTAAAGGAATCAATTAGCCTCTGGTCAGCATGTCCACATAGTTGGGATTTATGGCCTCAGGCTTTTCAGGCTTTTAAAATGTGGTTAAGAGGATGTTGGACTGATACTTGACAAATGCCTCTCACACCCACCGGGCGTCACCGGCAGCATAATCACTTAACATTAAGCAGCAAATGCTGAGTCAGTGTAGGTAAAAGGAAGGTCAGTTGTGTTATTGGCAGAGGCAGAGAGAGCGGTCACTCAGGGACACTGAAGACACCTCCTGGCTGAAAAATTGAAATAGTGTCTATTGAAAATTCCTGGCATTTACAATTTCTCCTGTTAGAGGCTGAAAGTGTGGGAATGCCCCTTCAGATTCTGTTGGCATTGTGTTGAAACTTGTGTTAACATGGGCAGACCTACAGTACAGTGTACTGCAGGAATGCACTGGTTGAGCGGTCATTGCATACACAAGAGGCGCCACAGGGATTTCTGAGGGCCCATGTCCTCTGTGTGTGTGTGTGTGTGTGTGTGTGTGTGTGTGTGTGTGTGTGTGTGTGTGTGTGTGTGTGTGTGTGTGTGTGTGTGTGTGTGTGTGTTCACGACTGCTCACACTGGTTAATAGGCTGCAACTCACCTCAGAAGCCGATTTTATTATCATAAACAAGTGTTTTCAAATATACATTTTGCATGCTTGGTTGATTTAGGATTACTCTGGAATGTAGAGGAGTACAAATATAGTAGCATAAAATTGAAATAGTTACAGAAAGGATCTCAGTACTTGAGTAGACATACTTTCCACTACTGTGTCTGGGTTGATGGTGCCATCCCCAGCTCCTCCCATCCACATGTCAAAATATCCTTTAGCATGATACTGAACCCCAAATTGCTCCCAATATCTGGGGGAAAAAACACAACTTCTTCATTTATGTTTCAGATCTTTTTTTTTTATTAGAAAAAAATTCAAATTTTTGTATTCTTTTGATACTCACATTGGTGCTTTTGGTCTCAAAACTCTTATCAATCATCAGTTGTGCCCATAGATGGCAGACATGAGTTTTGTTAAGCTGGAATCCAAAACACAGTCGTGTTGCACAAACTTTGCATCAAGCACTTTTTGCCTTTGACATCTGTAACCTGAATCTGTACAGAGCGATGTGGAATGGACTGATACCAACTATAAAACCACATCTAAAAGTCAGAATAGAGACACATCAACTAATGGAAACATATAATCATCTCCATCACAGCAGTCTGGATGTGTGTGAGTGTCGCTTCTCTCCTCTCCTGAACAGCCATAAGACAGAACGATGAAAGTAGCAGAGCTAAGAAGGAACATTTAGGCATGGTTCAGGTCTATAAAACTGTATTGATTTGCTGCTCGCCTTCCTGCACAGTCCCTGCCTGGCCGGTGCCAGAGTAATTTGTCCCCGAGGTCTAAGATTGCATGTGAATATTCTGTTGTGTCAGCTGAGTTTAGTGCAGTGCATGCTTAAGAGGAGGTGAACTCTCATCATCCCACACTGCTTTAATTAAGAGCTCGCTGTCAACGAAAGCAACATCTTTAACTCATTTATTACCTCCTGCAGTAGGCATCTCAAAAACGACAATATTTCATCTTCCACAGTTGAGTGTGTGTAACTTTGTCACGAATACATCTGCAGCAGACACATTATGCTCATTTTCAAGTTCATAATTGTATTTAGAGGTTGTACCAGAATAGGTTTATGTGGTTTAATTTTCAAAAAACACCATATTTTTGTTGTACTGCACATTGCTGCAGCTCTTCTTTTCACCCTGACATCTCACTTCTGTTCTATCTTTGTTGGGAGTCGCACATGTGCAGCTCCTAAGTAATGACTACTAGCCTGTCAGAAGCAGAGTAGCTAAGCTAAGCTAGATCCAAAACAAACCCACAAGTCTGATCCCGAAACAGGCACAACAACCCGAACCAGCTGTGCAACCTAGCTTGGAGCAAGATTTTTCAGAGTGGTAAGTTATTTAAATGTTAACAAATTAGTCTTTCATACGTAAAGTTTTAATTCTGCACTGTCTCCTGGACATGGCGATACAACTATCTGAACTCTTCGGGCCTCTGCTCTAACTAGCTTGGTTTGAGGGCGTGCCATGCTAGCAGCTAGGCGAGCATTATAGCGTGTGTTCCAAAGTGACCACGTTTGTCTCTGAAGTAAAGGCTGGACTACAATAGAGCTGTTTGGAGCAGTTGGTGAACAGTGTTTTTTGTTGGAGATTGTTTTTCACTTTGTAAACCTATTACATGCACTAAAAGATATATAACACAATAAAGGAAAGGAAAAAAGCCCAAAAGCATAATATGAGCACTTTAACATAATATAGTCAGATGCATGGGCGTGTGTATCAATACGTCCATATTGGATAATTCCACACTTTATGATTAACGTCCAGCACTAACACAGGAAGTACTGTGTCCTTTATATAGTCAGGCACAAAGTAAGGATGTGAATGGGCGTGGAGCCCAACTTACCTTCATGCAGGAGGTCAGAGGTCGTGTCTCATCAACTGCAATTAACATTTGCCTTTTTTAAGCCATAATCACAAACTTTCCCTAAGAATTTAAGTTGCCAAACTCTAACCATACCGTAACAATTTATTTTTCATCCCCAGAATCCTAGCCTGACAAGCCAGACCCACATCAAGATGTAGGGTCTGGGAACTCAACATTGGCAAGGCTCAATCCGAGGGGCGGGATAAACGGTTGTCTTTCAAATTCCCTCTGCACGTAATAGGATAGCACTACAACCAACCAGAGCAACGCTAGTTGATAGATTAAATTTTTGCCGTATCCGGTCGGCAAAACTGTGAACACATCTTCCTTTTTTAAGAATGATATCAGCACCGTTCTTTGTTTTTTTTTCACAAAGAAAAGCTTAACTCCAAGTCTTCCAGAAGACCACTGTTCCCAGCAGCAGCAGCAGCAGCCATAAGCCCCGCCCACCAACTCTATACACGATGTGATTGGCCTGACCAAAATTTGGTTTTTCCACCTCGCAAGTCAACGTAAAGTGCCTAGACGCCCCTGGCTGCAAATAAAAAAAAATTCCAACGGTATAAGATTTATTGCCAAAAAGCATGGTTACCACAGAGAAATAATCTACCAAACACAAATTTCCTTACTTTTTTTTATGCTGTGTTTTGTAGATTAAAGGCCTGCCCTGAAAAGGATAACACACAGTTTGGTTATTTCTGCATGTAATTAAATGTTCATTGTTGTTTAACTCAAAATGATTTAATTGAATAACTAAGTGTTTAAATGTTACTAGTTTGTGCAGTAATTAAGGAAATGTCTTTGTTCAAATCTCCTAACTCATCATCAACATTTCCCTTTGTTTGTGCCCTTCGTTTACACGCAAATGTAGAATTTGCCTCTGAAAACGATTCTTTCTAAAAACTCCGGCTAGAGTGGAGACTTTGGAAAACTTTGTTTGCACGTTTGCATGTAAACTGAGACAGACGGAGGTTAAGGCAGCCGAGGAAGTGAGGAAGAGAAGAGAGGAAGTGATTTGTTGATGTTGTTGCTATTTTCAGGATTCTGATTGGCTAACGTGGGCTTGAGCTTCTCGTTTACACCACCTACAGGTTTGGCATGCTCTTGATGACATTGACTAGAGCTGGGCAATATATTAATATTATATTGATATCGTGATATGAGACAAGATTTTGTCTCATATATTTTACTGCATTACAGTAAAGTGATGTCAGTTTCTGAACTCACCAGACTGTTGTAACTCTTTTATTATTTGCCTTTACCCACTTAGACATTATATACTGACAATTATTTATCAAAAATCTCATTGTGTAAATATTTTGTGAAAGCACCAATAGTCAACACTACAATATTGTTACGGTATCGATATCGAAGTATTTGGTCAAAAATATTGTGATATTTGATTTTATCCATATCGCCCAGCCCTAGCATTGACGGCATATATACACGGGTATGTGTAAACAAACACTTTTCTGAAAACTGACAACTGTGCACAATG
Organism: Perca flavescens; assembly: GCF_004354835.1. Lineage (NCBI taxonomy): Eukaryota > Metazoa > Chordata > Actinopteri > Perciformes > Percidae > Perca > Perca flavescens. The sequence goes on from NC_041333.1 coordinate 1,164,004, forward strand.
TTATTTTTGAAAATAGAGAGGTTGAAATGTCCATTTATGAAAATAGCCGGCCACATGTAAACGTACTCTCTGCTGTCATGTTTCATCTCCAGGGTGTTTGGCCTAAAAGAGCCCCCAAGGATGTCCAAACACCAATGTAAAGGTTACAGGAGCTACCAAGTGGTAAATAATGGAGGGGAGTTTAGTGTACCTTAAAGGTCCCATGGCATGAAAATTGAGGTTTTTTTAACATTAATATGAGTTCCCCCAGCCTGCCTATGGTCCCCCAGTGGCTAGAAATGGTGATAGGTGTAAACCGAGCCCTGGGTATCCTGCTCTGCCTTTGAAAAAATGAAAGCTCAGATGAGCAGTTCTGGAATCTTGCTTGTTATGAGGTCATAACAAGCAAGGTTACCTCCAGTATTAGGGGACCACTAAGGTCTATATAAAAGAGACTTCAGATACAGTATTAGGGGACCACTAAGGTCTATATAAAAGAGACTTCAGATACAGTATTAGGGGACCACTAAGATCTATATAAAAGAGACTTCAGATACAGTATTAGGGGACCACTAAGGTCTATATAAAAGAGACTTCAGATACAATATTAGGGGACCACTAAGGTCTATATAAAAGAGACTTCAGATACAGTATTAGGGGACCACTAAGGCCTATATGAAAGAGACTTCAGATACAGTATTAGGGGACCACTAAGGTCTATATAAAAGAGACTTCAGATACAGTATTAGGGGACCACTAAGGTCTATATAAAAGAGACTTTAGATACAGTATTAGGGGACCACTAAGGTCTATATAAAAGAGACTTCAGATACAGTATTAGGGGACCACTAAGGCCTATATAAAAGAGACTTTAGATACAGTATTAGGGGACCACTAAGGTCTATATAAAAGAGACTTCAGATACAGTATTAGGGGACCACTAAGGCCTATATCCCATGGGCCCACCACCTGTGGGAGGAACCGTTGGGGTCGGGTGCGATGCCACATGGGTGGCAGTGAAGGTCAGGGGCCTCGACGGACCAGACCCGGGCAGCAGACGCTGGCTCTGGGGACGTGGAACGTCACCTCTCTGTGGGGGAAGGAGCCGGAACTGGTGCGGGAGGTGGAGCGCTACCGGTTAGATCTGGTGGGGCTTACCTCTACGCACAGTCTTGGTTCTGGAACCATACTCCTGGATAGGGGTTGGACTCTTTTCTTCTCCGGAGTTGCCCAGGGTGTGAGGCGCCGGGCGGGTGTGGGGATACTCACAAGCCCCGGCTGGCGCCGCTGTGTTGGAGTTTACCCGGTGGACGAGAGGGTCGCCTCCCACGCCTGCGGGTTGTGGGGAAAACTCTGACTGTTGTTTGTGCATATGCACCAAACAGGAATTCGGAGTATTCAGCCTTCTTGGAGACCTTGACTGGAGTCCTGCATGGGGCTCCAGTGGGGACTCCATTGTTCTGCTGGGGGACTTCAACGCACACGTGGGCAATGATGGAGACACCTGGAGGGCGTGATTGGGAGGAACGGCCTCCTGATCTAAACCAGAGTGGTTGTTTGTTGTTGGACTTCTGTGCTAGTCATGGATTGTCTATAACTAACACCATGTTCGAACATAGGGATGCTCATAAATGTACTTGGTACCAGAGCACCCTAGGCCGAAGGTCAATGATCGATTTCATAATCGTTCATCTGATCTGAGGCCGTATGTTTTGGACACTCGGGTGAAGAGGGGGGCAGAGCTGTCAACCGATCACCATCTGGTGGTGAGTTGGGTCAGAGGGTGGGGAAGACTCTGGACAGACCTGGTAAGCCCAAACGTGTAGTCTTGGGTAAATTGGGAACGTCTGGAGGAGGCCCCTGTCCAACAGACTTTCAACTCACACCTCCGGCGGAGCTTTTGCGTTCATCCCTGTGGAGGCTGGGGGCATTGAACCCGAGTGGACAATGTTCAAAGTTTCCATTGCTGAAGCTGCAGCGAGGAGCTGTGGTCTTAGGGTCTTAGGTGCCTCAAGGGGCGGTAACCCACGAACACCGTGGTGGACAACGGTGGTCAGGGAAGCCGTCCGACTGAAGAAGGAGTCTTTCCGGGATATGTTATCCCGGAGGACTCCGGAGGCAGTTGCAGGGTACCGAAGGGCCCGAAGGGCTGCAGCCTCTGCCGTGAAAGAGGCAAAGCAGCGGGTGTGGGAGAAGTTTGGAGAAGACATGGAGAAGGACTTTCGGTCGGCACCAAAGTGCTTCTGGAAAACTGTTCGCCACCTCAGGAGGGGGGAAGGGGAACCATCCAAGCTGTGTACAGTAAGGATGGGACACTGTTGACCTCAACTGAGGAGGTAATAGGGCGGTGGAAGGAGCACTTTGCAGAACTCCTGAATCCGACTAATCGCCCTCTATGTTAGAGGCAGAGCTGGAGGATAATGGGGGATTGTCGTCGATTTCCCAGGCGGAAGTCACTGATGTAGTCAAACAACTACACAGTGGCAAAGCCCGAGGATTGATGAGATCCGTCCAGAAATGCTCAAGGCTCTGGGTGTGGAGGGGCTGTCCTGGTTGACACGCCTTTTCAACATTGCGTGGAAGTCTGGGACGGTGCCAAAGGAGTGGCAGACTGGGGTGGTGGTTCCCCTTTTTAAAAAGGGGGACCAGAGGGTGTGTGCCAATTATAGGGGTATCACACTTCTCAGCCTCCCTGGTAAAGTCTACTCCAAGGTGCTGGAAAGGAGGGTTCGGCCAATAGTCGAACCTCGGGTTGAGGAGGAACAATGCGGTTCCGTCCTGGTCGTGGAACAACGGACCAGCTCTTCACTCTCAAAGGATCCTGGAGGGAGCCTGGGAGTATGCCCAACCGGTCTACATGTGTTTTGTGGATTTGGAGAAGGCGTATGACCGGGTCCCCGGGAGATACTGTGGGAGGTGCTGCGGGAGTATGGGGTGAGGGGTCTCTTCTCAGGGCCATCCAATCTCTGTACAACCAAAGCGAGAGCTGTGTCCGGGTTCTCGGTAGTAAGTCGGACTCTTTTCAGGTGAGGGTTGGCCTCCGCCAGGGCTGCGCTTTGTCACCAATCCTGTTTGTAGTATTTATGGACAGGATATCGAGGCGTAGTCGGGGTGGGGAGGGGTTGCAGTTTGGTGGGCTGGGGATCTCATCGCTGCTCTTTGCAGATGATGTGGTCCTGATGGCATCATCGGCCTGCGACCTTCAGCACTCACTGGATCGGTTCGCAACCCGAGTGTGAAGCGGTTGGGATGAGGATCAGCACCTCTAAATCTGAGGCCATGGTTCTCAGCAGGAAACCGATGGAATGCCTTCTCCAGGTAGGGAATGAGTCCTTACCCCAAGTGAAGGAGTTCAAGTATCTTGGGGTTGTGTTCGCAAGTGAGGGGACAATGGAGCGGGAGATTGGTCGGAGAATCGGGCGCAGCGGGTGCGGTATTGCATTCAATCTATCGCACCGTTGTGGCGAAAGAGAGCTTAGCCAGAAGGCAAAGCTCTCGATCTACCGGTCAGTTTTCGTTCCTACCCTCACCTATGGTCATGAAGGCTGGGTCATGACCGAAAGAACGAGATCCAGGGTACAAGCGGCTGAAATGGGTTTCCTCAGGAGGGTGGCTGGCGTCTCCCTTAGAGATAGGGTGAGAAGCTCACTCATCCGTGAGGAGCTCGGAGTAGAGCCGCTGCTCCTTTGCGTCGAAAGGAGCCAGTTGAGGTGGTTCGGGCATCTGGTAAGGATGCCCCCTGGGCGCCTCCCTAGGGAGGTGTTCCAGGCACGTCCAGCTGGGAGGAGGCCTCGGGGAAGACCCAGGACTAGGTGGAGGGATTATATCTCCAACCTGGCCTGGGAACGCCTCGGGATCCCCCAGTCGGAGCTGGTTAATGTTGCTCGGGAAAGGGAAGTTTGGGGTCCCCTGCTGGAGCTGCTCCCCCCGCGACCCGACACCGGATAAGCGGACGAAGATGGATGGATGGATGGATGGATAAGGCCTATATGAAAGAGACTTCAGATACAGTATTAGGGGACCACTAAGGTCTATATAAAAGAGACTTCAGATACAGTATTAGGGGACCACTAAGGCCTATATGAAAGAGACTTCAGATACAGTATTAGGGGACCACTAAGGTCTATAGAAAAGCATCCAAGGAGCATCATGTCATGGAAACTTTAATCTGAGGCTCAGATTTCCTATTTTGCTACATACATATGTAAAGTAACATTTTACAGTGTGAATGTATATTTGTATATATTTGTTTTATTTGTGTAGTGTTTGATGTAAGGTTAGACTCACACTTCCCTATACTGTGGTAGGGGTTTAGGTCAATGCCAGGTGCAGGCTAATTAAGGCTGCCAGATTCCAGTGAAATGAACACCTGGTTGGTCTGCACCAAGCTTACTGCATTAAAAATCCAGCTGCTAGTTGGTCATCTTAACAAACTGTAAGTACCTAGTTTTGATTCAAAATAGAGCACCTACTTAGGCACCCTCATAAATGTAACAACCCTAGTTTGAGTCCTGCAGGGGACCTTTTGTTGCATGTTGTTTCCCATCTCTCTCGCCCCTCGTTTCCTGTCATCTCTCTACCATCAGTTCTTTAAAAAAAAAAGGCACTTTATGCTTCACCTCTTAGAACCTGTATCCACCCAACACTTCATGACCTGAGGAAGATGATGTCATGGAAAGTTGTGCTGATCTGGCAGCAGTGTTGCATCATGATTTCTTGAATTGCTGTGTAAAACAAAGAGGTCTCTATGGATTATGTGTGCAGACAATTCAATATTTTATTTCAAATTGTTAATTTGGACCTGTAAAAATTCACAAAACAAGCATTTGTAAGAGCCTTTGTAAGCAACCGCTGATCAGCCTTCGCACTTGGCCACTACTGGAAGTGGTATGAGGTTCTGAGGTGTGGCTTTATGCCTCTGCAACAACACGATAGCTTTGTGGTGTGTGCATAAAAACAAGGTAAGTAGTACACAAGATTCAAATGTTACTCCCTTCTGTATCGTGAGAGATAAATGGCCACAATCTTCAGGTAAACAAGGTCTTGATTTCGGGCTTCATGAAGACTTACTTTCAGTATCAATTTGGCTTCATTTTCTTGGATGGGCTTCAGTAACTCTCCTCCTCCCCTGATGGGAGTTGTACAGGTTGCATTAGCAGACTCCCAGCCTGCTGGTTGAAGAGTCCTGTGGTGAGGGAAGCCAGGCCGAGTGCCAGGTCTGGAGGGGTGCACAGGCCCAGCCATCCTCAGCACATCCCAAACAACCGGTGCACGGACCAGAGCCATCTGCTGTCCATTTCACTTACATTCTCTCTTGATGCTCTGCCAGCAACTTGCTTTTTCAACCCTTGAATGAGACTAATCCTCGTCCTCACATGAGCCACCAAAGCTTTGGGTTCAGCTGGCAGGACACTCTTTAATTTTTGTCTGAGAAAACAAAGAGCTACACTTCCCATAACCGTATTTCAAAGCTGTATCATTTTTCACAAACTTTTTTCCAAGCTCCATCCTCTACTTACTGTAATGATCACATTTGCCTCTCCACTCTTCATGAGTGTTTGAGTAATTTCCATCAACTAAATAACCATTAAGCACTCAGCAGTCCAACCTCAACAGTTGAAGTACATAAATGGCTCATGACCTGAACATCAGATGCATCATCTCCAAGACTGCAGCATCACTGTTTTAGTGATTTCCATGAACCAAATAACCACTGGTACATGGAAATCACTGTTTCCCGGCCTCCTCGGCTGTTAACGCACACTGGAGTATCGAAGAAGAGATTGATAAGAGAAGTTATGACTCATGGAGACAAAAGTTATTTGAAAGCTTTCTATTCTGAAAAAGGAGAATATATTAGATTTTTACTCACTCAATATTCTTGCAATTGCATAGAATATGAAACGTTTATATACTGCATACTGCAAGTGCTAGCATGAATGTTACCTTTCAGACGTTTCCTGACAGTTGTAAGAAATACGAATCAGTATTTCAGTATGAGTCACCTTATGCTACAAAAGCACAACAGAGTGCTCATAGAAAACTTTGTTTCATCATGAATCACAACTTGTGACCATGAGAAATGTTCCTCTTTGGGTACTTTTAAATTATGCATTTGAAAAGCATTAAAAGTAATGTGACTTTAGAAGGTTTTCAGACAACAAGACATAAACATTCGTGAAATGTTTATGATTTATTATGGATGTATAATGTTTTATAGGAGCTGATAAAACGCATCAGTAACCATTATGTGCTCTTAAAAACAAGGTCAGGCTGCTTTGCCAATGGATTTAAGTTGTGAGTGTCCTTACTGTATATGCATTATCTATCGATCAAACCTCTGTAAACCACCTTTGGTATATGACAGGTGACTGACAAACTAAGATGGCTAAGTCATCATAGAGTAATTACAAAAGTGAAAATTAAATCGCACAAAATACACTTCTACTTTTTACTCCCGATACATTTTTGGTTGTTTACTTTGCAGATAAATATTTTTCTGACCAGTTACTAATGTAAGATTAAAGACCAAACAACCCATCAGTATATAAAGTTAGTAAAAAAAATAGCTCCACATGCACAAGCTACAACATTAAAATGCTATGTTATGTTGATGTATCATTAGTAATCCAATAATATCATATATGAAAAAAATATTGCACTCGGAAAAGGGTTACTTAAATACATTTGGCTGATTATACTTTTGAGACTGTCCTTGAGGTAGGAATAAACAACCTATATAGAGGGCTTGTTGATACTTTAGGTATCAGTTTGAGTGTTTTTACTTGTACCAGAGTATTTTTTACATTGACGTATTGGTGCTTTTACTTAAAATAAGAGTCTCACTACTTCTGTTACTGCCCAACACTTTCTAAGCAAAAGCGTGGCAAAATGTTACATTTTTAAAGAAATAGTTTGACAGTGACATGCATGTATTCATCCATTCATCTGTACTTGAAGAATAATATACAGTAGATGTTTGTAGAAGCGAACCTGCTCGGCCTTTCTTCCCAGTTGATCATGTTCAAATAAAATGCGCAGCTTGGCCAAGTTATTAAAAATTTCAGACGTGCACAACTACGCACCACGACAACTTGCGGAGCCATAGCGCTGGATCCATGTATGTATTATAATAATAAATGTATACCGGATCCCAAAATGGCACCTATTGAGCTCAATGGAGTTGCTAGGTGGGCACATACACCAAAAAAGTTTCTAAGCTTCAGCCCGCGAGTTCCCGCTATGCCCATTTGTTTCAGGAGTCCTGTCAACGGTTTTACAGACATCACTTTTACAATGATGGCCTACGGGTAAAATCCTTTTTGGGCTGCAGGGGTATATGTGTTGCACTATCATCTGACAACTACAACAAACTGGACCAAACGCTGGAAACGAAAGACGTGTCAACATCTTTTTCTAGCTCGCTCCAGGAAGTCCACGGTGACCATAAAGCTACTTTCAGGCTCCATAGATGGAATTGTGGTCACCACTACGTATTTTCTTGTCTTTGTTTTGGTAGTGGTGGCTTTTAGCGTGGCTTCATCATCTGCTTTATACTGTATTTACCTGGCAGTCCTTTTCACAAACATGTCCGTGCTTTGCTAGCAGCGCAGCAGAACCATGCATTATTTACTTTATATTTAGCGACCACGTCCACACTGTTAAGACTCTGCCCCCTTTGGCTACAACTGCCTTGAAGGTCCAATGTATAGGAATTTCTCCCATCTTGAGATCATATATCGCAATCAACTCTCTCGCACCACCCAGTTCAAAGTAGGTATTACAGCTACAAAAAGCTGGTCTCTTGCTCTTTTCAATATGCTTTTTCTTTTTCTGGGCGAAGAAGAAGAAGACTCCTGTTCCTGAAATTTGGATTTTGAATATGTGTGGTCCTCCATGTTTCCTTCTTTAAACTTGCCGGGGGCAGGAAGCTACGATACCCATTAGCAGCACCTGTGAGTTTATCATGTGACAGCAAAAACGCGAAAGGCGGAGCAGTATGTCCTGTATGTCCCTTACTGGCTAACCTATTTCAAGATGGAGCATTAATATGGAGCGTCTACCCCAGTTCATGCAAATGCAAATGTACTATTTCAAGCCAATAGGAATACTTGAAATTGATGGTGGTGGTAAATATTCATGAAAAAGGACAAGTTTGTAAACAGGCAACACCGATTTTGATAATGAACAACTAAACACGTTACACACTGGACCTTTAAAGCATATAAAATCCCATTATTTAAAATTAAAACCTTTTTATTTAGGAGTGAACATGTGCTCTGAAGTAAACGGACCTTTCCGACCAGACGGTTTGTCCTTCCTCTGGGCTGCAGACTACACATCTGTTTCAAACGTGAGTGGTATTAAATTGTACTTCAAGACATAAAGCCCAGAGAGAGGTGCACATTGATGGTACTGATATTTTTCTATTTATTCCCTTTTGTACACAAATGCCAGCAGTGTCACACGCCAAAGCTGTTATTTGACTCAGATTGTGTGTGTGTGTGTGTGTGTGTGTGTGTGTGTGTGTGTGTGTGTGTGTGTGTGGGGGGGGGGGTGGCAAAAATTTAGCTGTAAATGAATAACAGCAATAAGAGATGGTGCAGATGATCAGTAATTTTCCCTCTCTGAAGAAAGTGATGATAAGGTTCCACAGAGTTAAGTAGGTTACCACACCCAACCCTTCACAGGCAGGCTTGTCTGTGCTTTACTGCACACACATTATTACTGGCTGATCACCAACTACCTTTTTCCAGCTGACTTTCCGCATGTGTGTCCAAAGACAAAGTGATAAAGAGTAAGCCAGCAAGGTGAAAAGGATGCCAGTTGTACATCTGTAAAATCTATAAGTACCTTGTCTGTGAAATGTTAACATTTCATTGTCAGTAAAATGCATTAGCTCGCAGACAGTAGGGCACACCCGGAAAAGACTGAAGGTTTCCAGACTCCTTCTCCAAACTCCACGTCCGCCTGCAACTTCAGGAAATAACCACTTCAGGTTATTTAATTAGCTGGAAAAAGCATTGCTTGTTGGTTGTGATTACACCGAGTTTTAAGAGACAGACTCGACTCCGTGTGAAGTGTTTGCCCTCCAAAATCAAGTGTTGCATGTAACTTTGGCAATAGACTGAACTGTGTTTTACCTTCCGGAGATACGATCATCCTCAGTCATAGAACAAGACTGGAAGTAATAAGAGCTTTAATCTTTCTTAGATCATGCAGACAAAACCTCTCTCCTCTATCTGTGCGGCTGATTAACACTTGGATACAAATTTCTTAAAACCCTTTGAAGGACTTTCAAATAGAGGTTTGGGTGAAATGTGCGTGTAATAAATAACTTTAAAGGATTAGACATCTGAATTTGATCCTGCACAGACAAAAGGTAGCCCCTGAATGTTGCTTAATATGCTCCTTTCTCTGCTCTTACATAAGTGCTTCAGGTGTTTAACTCCTGAATTGAAGGTGTATTTAAGAGCTTCTGCCACTTATCATGCAAAGAAAGATGCCTATGGCTTTAAATGCAGCATTTTAAGGGAAGTGTGTGTGGGGATGAAAAGGCAATTTAGGCTTTTAAAAGAGATGTTTGTGTGGTGTAGGCCCTCCTGATGATTGACTCTGCTCTAGTGCGTGTGGTAGAGAGAGAAAGAGGATGAGACATCAGTTTTCTTTGTTGTAAAACCCACTTTCACAGGCTACAAAATGTCTCACTACGGCTGGCAGTTTCATACCAGACGATTCAAAAAGCCGTTGCAAACCACACAAAATCTAAATGTGTTGGCAGCAAAAGCTTTTCGTCAGGTCATTCCATTCAATGTCATCCTCCTGTGGTCTTGATGACTCAACACTAAAGTTGATCAACTTTAACATCAACCTCTCATAGACCAGCAATGCTGAGCCCCGTGCAAAATGTCTTTACCTTTCTCACCCACATTTGTTTTCACACAGTTTTCCTCACAGCGTCACAAACTGCACTTTGCAGCACTTTGTCCGCAGACAGGCTGTCTCTAAGCGCCCCTGCAGGGACGGGATGGTATGAATGATGCATTACCACTCCCCAGGGACCCCGCTATATGGGGTGGCTGAGTAACTGAACAGACACATATGCATGGTTACTCTGAGTGTGTGTGTGTGTGTGTGTCTGTGTGTGTGTGTGTGTGTGTGTGTGTGTGTGTGTGTGTGTGTTTACACGGTAGTGTCAGCTGTGGAGGGTGTGTACCTCCAACCAAAAACCACAGAACACACATATTCACACACACACTTTAAATACCCTTATGCTATACAGTCAGTTGATCCAACTCTTATTTCACTCAATGACACCATCATGGGATGCTCAGGGCTGTTGGTTTTGGGTTTTGTCCTAAATTTTGCTCACTGCATGGAAATTTTGGGTAAGTCTACAGGGTTATAATCCGTCTGTGACTGTCAGCTGTTTATGGGCTTATTTTACTGGCCCTTGAGGTCTTGTTTAACCTGTGGCATTTACGCTAAACAGTGCTGCTTTGGTTTTCCTAAGTGATTAGTCCAATTATAAATGTACACAGGCAATAAAGCCACATGCTGGATGCATCCTGAAGGCAATAAATAATTATTTCTGCAATATATTGCTGATGGCATGTTGGTGTTGTCACTCCAGTAGTCAGTTCATTATTATTATTGACCAGTGGTGTCACCTAAAACCACATTAGTATTGTTACAGCCTTTAAAAGTTAATATATGAGGGTCGTTAAGGTTTTTCTTTGTGTACGGGGAAACCCCTCTGCAGCCTACACTTATTTAGATTTCCTACAGTATTGTTTTTAGGTGAAGTCTTTGTCACTGGGACTTCCAGCTGGAGATGAAAGTTTAAACATGTGAAAAAGGTGTGTTTTTTAAAGTCGAAAGTCTTATTTGTTTACCACATCCCCAGTCTGCGCACCACTGAACGGTTGCTGTTTGGTGAAAAAAAGAAGCCCCTGGGGCTCAGGAAATATGATGCAGTGCATGAATAACTGATTGTTTTCTCTCAGTTATTACTTAGTTTGTATCCTTAAGGTGTGCCTTTTCCATGCTTGGCTGACATTTATTTTGGCAATAACTTGCAAGGGCAAATGAATTATAAACCCACGAGGCATAATTGAACTGATCCAGCACAGTTATTTCTCTCCCTCTGTGTCCTTTCCTCTTAAAAGGCTTTGGAGGCTTCTCCACATTGTTTCCATTTGCTGTGATATATAGGATGACCAACAGCATTTCAGCTTTTATAGTGTTTGATGCAAACAGTTCAGTTTAGACTGCAGCAGCTGGCTGTATGCTCTGTGGTCTGTAAGGAAGCAGTGCAGCAGCATCATTTTACTCATCATGTATCAAAAGCTGAATAGAGGTTCTTGGCTTCAGCTGGCCGATGGGGCAAACTGTGTCCTCAAGTGCACTTTAATAAAGTTAGCAGAGGAAGTAGGATGAAAGGCACTTTGTATGCATTGGAGTCTGCACACTGTCCTTTCTGCAAGTGTTAAAACATGTCAGCTTCTATTAAATGTCCTTTCCTCTGAAAACAATCCGTGGCTGGTTTCTCAACAGTTTGGAGGGAAGCGGTCGTCTGTGTCGGTATGGATCCGGGCATAACTTTTGGACTGGTTTCATTTCATTAACATAATGGAGTCCTCTATTTAATATACACTAAGGGGACATGGTTGCATTAGTCAGGTGCCATTGTGTGCACAAAGACCAATTCCTGTCTTCAGCCATTTGATTGTCTGAGGGCTCTATATATAACTTGTACTTTACATGTCAGTTTTTGGGTTAAATGTTTGTGAGCTGTGCTAGTGGCACAGATGGCACCGTTGGTTTGTTGTCGGGTCGGTCCACCAGTTTAGTCCGGACTGAATGTCTCAACAACTATTTAATGGATTGCTATAATTGTAGACAGACATTCATGGTCCCCACAGGATGACTCCAACTGACTTAGCTGATCCCCTGACTTTTCCTTCAGCGTCTCCATGGCGTTCTTGGTTCTGAGTGAAAGAAACAGCTATAGGATGGATTTCCATGAAATTTAGTTCAGATATTCATGTTCCCCTCAGTATGTGTTTTAATAAATTTAGTTAACACCCTGACCTTTCATATAGCATCACCATCAGGTCAAAATTGAAATATTTCCAATATAGTACTTTAGTTTATATGGAAAATGACAAATGCAAACAGGAGAGAGGAAAATGAAGAAAACAAAAGGAAACCTTCATATTTTGTACTCTATTTAATGTTATGTTTTTAATTGCACATTTCAATCTAAACATTTACATTTAAGCTTATGCATTTACTTTTTAAGGTTTTCTATTTTAAGATTTTTCATTTCATAATGCCATTTTACAATATCAATTTGTAATTTTAATATCCAGTTTCCTGTCCTGATAATCCTTTTGTACTAAAACAATAAACAAATATTTTCCATTTCTTTTCTGTCGCCAGGTTTTTTTCTGTCAGCTGTTCAGGTAAACTTATGACCTTTCATTATTATTGAAAGTTGTGTTTTTCTTTGTCTCATGTCCAGATGGAGACCCAAATCTTGAGATTCCACACAACCTCACAGCAGTCCTGGGAGAGGACGCCTACCTGAGCTGTAGGTATCTGGGCGAGAATGAGATTGTGAGCGCTCAGTGGAAACGTCAGATTAACTCCAAAATTCAATCCAAGCGACTGCGACTGGCAGGATTCTCTAATGGCGAACCATTTAGCCGCCATCTTGACATCTCAAACCCAGCCTCTCCTACCAACCTCACAGTTAAGATGAAGGTCTCCAGTGTGGAAGTAGAGGGACAATACATCTGCGAGTTTGAAACAGATGAAGAGAATTTTTCTGAAAGCCTCTTCCTCACTGTAGTAGGTAAGCCAAGCCAATAATGTGTCTTATTCTTTTATATATTCACCATTGCCTGATGAGGTTGCCATAATTTAAAGTTTTCTAAATCTATTAATGCTGCACCACCAGTTTGATGCCTACATCCTTTAACGAGGATGACATGTTTACTTAATTCCTTCACAGCTCGGCCTGATGTGCAGATCCTGGTGAATGCAGAGACCGTAAACGGCTCTCACTACCAGTCGGTGTCATGCTCTGCGGTCGGTGGCAGGCCTGTGCCTCAGATCAGCTGGTTGGTCGACGGCCGCCCTCCCTCAGATTACCCTTATACTTTGAACGTGAGTGAAACCGCTCACTCAAACGGCACCTCTACCCTGAGCAGCATCCTGCGCTTCCCCACCCGCCTGCAGGAAGAGGACAGCGTGATCTGCTTGGTCCAACACCCGACCCTCCCAAACCCCAAACTCACCACAGCCAGGGTGGAAACCTACAGTAAGCCCACACTCGCAGCTGAGCGTGTCAGTGTTGTGTTAGTGTTTGTCCATCTGTGTTACCAGGAGGTGACGCATTATTATGGAGCCCACGTAACTTCTAGGCAAGTCCCGCCCTACAAAGCAGCTCGATTGGTTGGGGTTAGCCATTGACCTCGAGTGGTTAAGATTAGGACAGCCGATTGGTTAGAGGATAGCAGCTGAACAAATCGGGTTACGTTAACTTGCGTAAGCATGGATGCCTGGCCAATAGTAGCGTGTGAAGGGCGGGTCTTGCCTAGAAGTTGCGTGGGTTCCATAATAACGCGGAGGTGACTTATTGTGTTGCGTTACCAGTCAGAGTTATGTAATCGTGCATCATGACTCAGCATCTCACTACACAATAACTTTCTCCTGCTGATTTTTTATGCTAGTTGTTCCTTCCCACTCTGTTCCACATACACAGTGACAGACCATAAATCACATTGCACAATGCAATGCATTCATGTGGGAATGCACTCTTTTCACTGCTGTCAAGCAAATGGAACACCATAATGCAGCAGCAATTAATAACGATATCATACCACAGTGCAGCGTGAGATTTGCTACTGCATTTCTACAGATAATTGTTTTTTGGACCATTAGATTACATTACATGTCATTTAGCTGACGCTTTTATCCAAAGCGACTTACAATTAAGTGCATTCAACTGAGAAGGTCCAAACTCTAGACAACAAGTAGTAAGTGCAAGTACATTAGCTTTAAATAAGCAAAGCTACAAAGAAACGTATAAAAGTGCAGGTTCAAGAGTTTTATTTTTTTATTTATTTATTTATTTTTTTTATTTATATTTTATCCCAGGTGTAGTTGGAAGAGATATGTTTTTAGCCTTCGGCGGAAGATGGGTAGGCTTTCAGCCATCCTGATGTCGATGGGGAGCTCGTTCCACCATTTAGGAGCCAGGACAGTGAACAGTCGGGATCTGGTTGAGTGATTAGTTCTCCCTCGCTGTGAGGGGGCAGCAAGCAGTTTGGCTGATGCAGAGCAAAGAGGGCGGGTTGGGGTGTATGGTTTGACCATGTCCTGGATGTAAGCTGGGGCTGATCCGTTCGTGGCCCTGTATGTAAGTACTAGTGTACTGTATGTAAGTACTAGTGTACTGTATGAGAGTACGAGTGTACTCTATGTAAGTACTAGTGTCTTGAAGCGGATGCGGGCAGCCACTGGTAACCAGTGAAGAGAGCGGAGGAGCGGTGTAGTGTGAGAGAACTTGGGGAGGTTGAAGACAATTCGAGCTGCTGCGTTGTGAATGAGCTGCAGGGGCCGGATGGCACATGCAGGAGCTTTTTGCTGCAGAAATAGAGGCAGCGAAGGAGGAAAGAAGAGACTGATAAGTAAGCAGATCATCTGGGTGTTTAGATTTCCGCCATTTCCTTTCCGCTGCCCGTATAGTTGATCTTTCAGGACCAAAAACCAAAAACATTCACTCACCTGTACTGTAGGTACATAAGTTGAGTTGTGAAAAAACCATTTCTCAATTTTAAGACTTTAAACTTCATACCATAAAGTATTAATGATAGGTGTAAAGGGTCAATGTGTCTTAAGAGAGAAGGATCTCAAAATCCAGCACACAAACCTTTTGTTCCATAGACTTTAATCAGGTACCCTGACAATGTTAAAGCTAATATAATCTATATATTTTTTTATATAACCAGTGGATCAAATGAAAAAAGGGGTCAGTCATAGTGTTGAGTCCACAGAGAATTATGACCTGACTCAGCAGTTTCTCTCAGCTCTGCAGAGGATCTTTTCAGGTCATTGTTTTGGTTTTCAGGTCCGTCCACACCATTCTGTTTAGGTTCAATTATACAAGCATTGTTTTCCGTGACAGCAGGCAGCTGTTTTCAGAGAAAGAGCTCGGATTAATTCACTGTCTGCTACCTGCTCAGCGCCAACCAGCAGACGGACACGGTTGGCGACTAGCTAGTGAGCATAGTGGAGCATTTAGCAGCTAAAAGGCCAGATGTTACCTCAGGAGTTGGTGTCAAAAACAGAGCTTAAAGAGAGAGAATGTTGGACTTACATTCACCAGGTGGCCAGAAACACGTCTCCAAATGAATGTTGCCCTGTATATGCTGAAGGTTATAAGTTATTGTTGTATTAGTCTCGCTGACCGGATGCTGCTACATAAAGCCAGACATCACGATCGGAGGTCCCTCCCCTTATGCTATCTCCGCTATCTACACAGTCATAGCATCCGGGTTTTAGCTCCGCCCAGGAGGTTGTGATTGGTTAAAAGGACAAACAAGCCAGAGTTTTTTTCACTATTCCAGAATAGAGTGGCGGTGTAGCCAGATTAACTTCAGCGCTGACACTGCTGTGGAGATAGTTCTGGCAATGCGAGGCTAATGTTGTATTTACTTGTGTCTGCTGCCACCAAGTGGCCAAAACAATCAGATAATCCAGATTCAAAATGAGCAACTTTTTTTTTTACATGCACATAGTACAACCCAAGCTTAGAAACAGCTGGTAACAAAGATATTAAAAAAAAGTGGTGTACTGCCAGAGTGCACTGGAATGTTGCTCCGCCATTTTTTTTATGAGGAAATAGAATATTCGTAGTTTGCATAATCCGGTAGAAATTCATGTTTTTTTTTTAAGCCTTGAAGACCCAATAAATCACTTAAGCATATGCCATGCAAGATAGACAATAAAAACAAATGGAATAGTCAAAGTTACACATTTTCTCAGTCTATAGCTAGCTACCTAACTAGTAAAGATGACAAGTCAACAAAACATTCTTTCATTTTATAGTTGACTTATGTATGTAATGTAAGCGTGCCACTTTAGGAACATTGGTTACACAACCTTCAAAATGAGACACAATTTAACCGCGCACTCGTCATAGGTGATGTGCTTTGGTTCTTAAACAAATGGCACAACACCGCTGACAAAAACCCTCACGAGTTTGGTTTGTTGTCCCCTCAACTGACCCAGCAATGTTTAAGTTCACACCCCATATGTAGGCTCTGGTTCCCATGTTACACGCACTGGCACACATGAGACAAAATGGTGGCCCAAACCAACAAAGTTAATGCATTAGTGTGTTGCAGCATAATGGCACTCGTTAGGCGCATTTCAATTTGGTCATCAACATTTTAAATGCTCTCACAAAATTCTCTTCCTCTCCTACTGTACTGTCAATTTCAAATTGAAATGCCCCCAAGTGGTTACAGGCTGCTTATTGGCTGCCCTGCGTTTGAAGCGGTTTGTACGAGTTAAAGCTTTAGTGCGTAACTTTTTTTAATGCATAATTAATGAACGTCCGTTACATTCAAGCCATTGCCAAATTAGTTGCTACAAAGATAATTAGGACTATCAGCTCCACACAACTCTCTCTGTATTTGTCAGTATGACTACGTTCGCCAAGATTGTGGCGTCCGGTGATTTTCCCGCGCAGAAACACAAGTTAAGATAAATTACTTCTTCTGAAGAGTCCATCATGTTTTGGTGGGGGCGTGTGTGCGATCACGGAAGGCTTGTATCATGTGGACGCGCCGACAGTGTTTTTGTCATTACTTAGAATTCCTCATGGGGGCAACAGAAACTACGCATTATAGCTTTAAGGTCTGTTTTTTAGGCACTTTAAGCGGTGCAGAGCGTCCAGATCTCTGCACGGATACAGTACAGACTGTGCATTCGCCAGACTGTACGATAACGATCCCATTAGCACGAGCCAGGCCAGCCAGCTCTTTTGTCCGTGATACATTCACAATCCACTGAAGTACTGCAGCTTAGGTAATTTTCAAACTGCAGTGGTTTAACAGATGACAATTTTTAAAGCCAAAGTGCTTTAACTCACTTTAAGCGTACGTACACTTCCCCAACATCCAAGCTCACTTCTCATACTCATTAGGGATGGCTGGCTGTTGTTCGACACCACAACTTTAATGTATTTGATAATAGACTCTAGGGGTGTCACCAGATCTCGTTGTACGTTGTCTCGCGAGATTAAAACGTGACGAGATTTCTCGTCGAGGTGAAAAGTTGTCTCGTGAGGCGATGTGATGTCAGCGTGATGGAGCGTGGAATTACTATCGAAGATCCCCCTGCCACTTTTAAATCATTTGTGTGGCAACATTTTGGTTTTCCTGCGGAAATAATAAACGGCAAAAGAGTGACAGACAAGATGAACACAATATGTAAACATTGTAAGAAAAAAAATGCCGTACTACTAACTACTACTAACTAACTAACTAACTAACTAACTAACTACTACTATTGCGGGTGCAGTAGTTAGTAGAGAGCTGTGGTGGTGCTGTAAGTGTTTTTGCATAGTGCTCGTGTTAGCCGCGGTATACGGCATTTTTTTCTTACAATGTTTACATATTGCCTTCGTCTTGTCTGTCACTCTTTTGCCGTTTATTATTTCCGCAGGAAAACCAAAATGTTGCCACACAAATGATTTAAAAGTGGCAGGGGGATCTTCAATAGTAATTCCACGCCCATCACGCTGACATCACATCGCCTCACGAGACTTTTTTTTCACCTCGACGAAAATCTCGCCTCGCTCGTGAACCCAATCTCGTGATGTGCCTCGTCTCGTGGAGTAAGCGTCTCGTCACACCCCTAATAGACTCTGATCTCTGCTGGTCCCTGCATTAAAGCCCGCAGTTCTCTCAGCTTTGGTTGGACAGCAGCTGGGCCAGACATCTGCTCTCAGCTGCAGCCCGGCCAACAGATGGGACAGGTGATAAGCCTAAGTCAGCACTCTCCAAACCCCAAGCAGAAGCCCCTCATGGCTTGTGTTAAGCTAACATTCAGCTCATCCGGCCCTTGCTTCCTATTCAAGAAAAACACTCTGAGCCTCAACTTGATATCTGACTTTTTAATTTGCTGGGAAATAAACATTAGACCTTGTGAAAGAATAACTCTTCTCACTTTTCTTCCTGCTCTTTAGCAAGGCCAAATGTGACAATGAAAGCAGAGATGGTACAACGAGGAGGAAGTGAGTTCTGGGTGGTCTCTTGCATTTCATCTGGAGGGAGACCTGCCACCAAGATTTCCTTGGCTTTGAACACCAACGACGAGCTACAGAGAGAGAACAGCACAGACACAGACATGCAAACAAGCTCAGTCCTCCTCCCTGCAACAGTGTACGAGGGGCGCAATGTCACCTGTGTGTTTGGCCACCCCAAATTTACACACGAAGTGTCCCGAGTCATAACACTGCCATCTTTTTGTGAGTATTATCAGTGTTTCACCTTTGAAAACTCTGCTGATGCTCATGAGGTAGAAGTTACAGAAAACACAGATGTGCTTTCTATTTTTTTAGATTTGTCTGGAGAGCTGGGAAGCAACAGGGATGACTTCCAAGACCCTGAATCTTTAGAGCTGCAGGAAGGACAGAGTGACACGGTCATCAGCCTGCAGGTCACGGGGAATGTGCCACATTACAACGTTACCTGCAAAAAGTGAGAAATATTTGGTAATGTAAAATCTTGCAAATTCTATCCCATAATTGTATTTTCTCCTTTTTGTATGTGTGCGTCTTGTTTTCTTTTATTCTTGGGAGAAAAAAAGAATAAAAAATAAAGGGAAATAAGAGGAGAAACAAATTGGTGGAAACAGGTAACATCAGTACTTTTTTCTCACGTACATGTAGACTAAAACAACCTACGTACCCTGTGGAGGATGCGGTGACACGTTTGGTGGCACCAGACCACAAGTGATAAACAGCAGGAACCAGATTGAGACGCGTTTCCTGATTTGAAATAACAGTCATATTTTAATATTGGTAAGACATTAAAAATGAAGCATGAATTCCATGAAATCTTGCTTGTGTTTCCCTCTAGAGATGATGGGCCCTTGCCTGAAGGCATGGAGCTGATTGGCAGCAGCAACCTCACAGTTCAGGGTCCTGTGGAGCATCAGCATGCCGGCCTGTATGAATGCGTCTTCTCCTATCACCAACTGAATGCAACGCTTAAGTTTAACGTCACGGTTAAACCACACGTTATACAGCCTGGTAGGTGAAACTCTTTGCATACTATTTCTTAAAAGACTTTCATGACTACATTTAGAATTTTCTGCATTGTCTGACTGAAATATTGATGTGGAACCTTCTCTCCTCTCAGTTCCTCCCACAGTACGAGTTGATTTGCAGACTGAAGATGGATACAGGGTGATTGAGTGCTCAGCAGCTGATGCTGTTCCCGCAGCCAACATGTCCTGGCTTCTACCAGAGGGTGTGTCTGGAGTGTCTTGGTTCAATTTCACTTCTCATAATGGAAGCCACTCTGTCAAAGGAGTTTTACTCCTCCCTGCCTGCACGGCTTGGGAGCTCACTGCAGAGTGTGTGATAAATCACCCTGCGTTTGAGGAGCCAGTGAACAGAAGCATAACCCTCCCTCTTTGCGGTATGTTCGACAAATCAAGCAGTGGAAAGTTTTGTCTGAGTAGGGGACATATTTGGCCATATAAGCGCCATAGATTTCTATCTTCTTCTCAAAAGAAACCCCTCACTTCCTTTAGTTTAACTTCTCTTTCCCATGCAGCTCGCCCACACATCTCCATCAACTCCAGCACTGAGTGGAAGGATGGTGACGAGTACACAAAGGTGGACTGCTCTGTGGACAGCGTTGCCCCTGCAGCAACCATAACCTGGCATGCTGGAAACGGTGACAGCATCAGTTCTGTTCATGTATCTCTGTCTGAGATGGAAGTCCAGGCCGATGGTTTGGTATCGGCCCGGAGCTCTGCGCACTTCTTGTCTTCTTTGTATTCTGGTCAGAATGTGACCTGCAGGGTGGAGCATCCAAGCCTGGAGGCACCCGAAAAAAGAACAATACACATTCTTGTGCACAGTATGTTATTTCTTTCTTTGAGATCTTTCTCTCTGTGACTCACGCAAACTCACACAGCTGCTCATCTCCTTTCCTGTCACCCCTTGTTTTCTTTTTCAGAAGCCCCTGTGCTGAGTGTGTCTGTGGTGAGACAGGAGGACTCTCACCTCTGGCTGGCAGTGTGTGACTGCAGAGGGGAGGGTGTCGGGAACAACCTCGCCTGGGTCCTTCCCGAAAATGCCAAAGGCCAAACATCCCTGCACTCAACGTATGAAGGGCGTGTCATTAAAGCCAGGCTGACTTATCAGTTTCCTCTGGCCTATCACGAGGGGCAGGACCTGACCTGTGTGTATCATTTGGAACATGGAGCCACTGAGAAAAAGACCATTCACATCCCCAGATACTGTGAGTTTAACAGAAACAATACTTGTGCACAACACCTGCACACTTCAGTTACTCCAAATGTAGTAATTCACATAAATGCATTCAGTGATCCAAAGGTACAAGGTTCATCTTCAAGGTTTAACTGACTTTTCTACAGATATCTCCGCTGTGAGAGTCTTAAACCACACGACTCCTCTGCAAAGCCGCTACAGTGGTGAAACCATCGCACACAGACTGGCTCTCCAGGAAAATCATCACAACCAGAGAGTACTGCTCCAAGTCGAAGGCAACGTGCCAGAGTACAACATTGACTGCAGAAGGTGGTGTATCCTCTATTATCTAGCACCTAATCATTGAGAGGAAGCACCTGTATGCACAGTGTGCTGCACACATTTTAATGTGTGCAGCACATATGAGAGTTAAGTAAAATATAAACTGGATTGTTTCCACAACATGGATCCAGCATCCAGTATCATTTTGTATAAGTTAAAGTATAAGTTTGGAGATATTCAATATTTTTTCAACAAATCCAACAAATCCATGAAAAGACCAAAATCAATAATTTGTTGTAGCCAAAGCCTGATACAGTTTATTTCTCTGTGCCACAGTTCTTTGTTGTTCAAAAACTATTAAAATGTGGGCGCTGTAGTTTGAGTCAGTTCCACACACACGTCTTGCTGTGAATACTCACTAAGACACCAAATGTGTATTAATCCGCAGCTGAAAATAGTCCCCTCCTGTTAACATATTTGAGACATACATTACGTAACATTTGCTTAAAACTACAGTGCCCAACTGATTTAGGAAATTAGGCCTACTGAGCCTTTTCAAAACTTTAAAACTTCATATTGGTGATGCAATTTTTAACATGTATGTCTTAAGTAATGGGGTGCAGACAGAATAGGGAAGTCAGAAATGACTGACAGATAAACACATTGTTGGCTTTTCGTCTTTTCAAGTGATTTGTCCACAATAAGACAAATCTAAAATAATCTTTTAAAGACAAACTCAGTTAAGTGTTCTGTGTTTCAGGAGTGATGGCTCATTTGTCCAAATGGACGGTGTTGCGATGGTCTTCCAGCCAGCGCTCACAGAGCAGGAAGAAGGCCTGTACACCTGCCAGGCGTCCTTCTATCACCACACAGCCACAGTCAACATTCAAGTGGAGGTGGCGAGCAAGGACAAGCACATTGGTGAGTACTTACCATGTTGTATTTTCCATCTACAATCCGAGTGACTTGTTTACTGCAGACATTCTGAGCATATCAACCTGCTGAGGTATGTTTTTTTCCTCGCCACGGCAACACTAAGTGCAATTGCTCTTGGGGGAATAGTTTTGTCTCTGTAAATTATAGAGTGCTGTCTAGACCTAATCCATCTGTAAAGTGTCCTGAGATAACTTACAGTATTACTCATACTCCAGTTACAGTTTTCATAACTTATTGTATTTTGTGCACTCTTTTGTATAGTATGTACGTGTTTTTTTTGTCATATTTTATTCTATTTACCTTGTATAATCTTTTTCTATTTTAGTCGGTGTGCTTTTCTTTGCCCTTAACTCTTTTTACTTGACTCAAAGAGCATGCACAATAATTCCTATGTGCCTGGACTGTTGGCAAATAAAAATCTTGAATAACAACTGTTATGATTTGACACTCTAAATACAATTGAATTCAATTATTGTCAGTTTCAATATGAGGTTTGTTGAGACTTTGTGGCTTTGACTGTGTCTATGTTTGTGTTTCAGCACTTGCAACCATGATCTGTGCGTCTTCGGCCATGGCCATCCTCGTCATCCTCGCCGTCACCCTCTGGGTGTGCAGGTGAGTTAAATGCCTCCACAGGTGACAGGTTGCATCTCGGCAGGTGATGTGTTGACAGACAAATGAGGGCACCGCTGCCGGTGGCATACGATACGAGACAAACAGGATGCGCGGATCGTTAGCCCAACGCACCAAAACCCCAGCATCATGATGTTATTCACAAACAGGAAGCAATGTGGTTGAAACAGACAGGTGTCTGTGCCACCGCAGCCCTGCAAGTAGACAGGTAGAAAATGTTCCCTCTGTCTGTGAGATAAACAGATTTATTTTCCAGTTTCCTGCTCTGGCTTTTAGCAGTGTTACTTCTGGCACTTTTCTGCAGTAGACTGCTGTTTGTTGGCCCTTTTATCATCAATGCCACATTGCAAAAGCAAAGGTAGAAGGTTAAAAAAAAAGTCCACATCTTCAGAAGTTATTAGTAGCCTAAAATGAAATTCAAGCTGCCATTCATCAATGAGAAAAATCCACAAATCCATCTATTAATCTTATTGCTGTTGGGGGGGAAAATCTGTGAGTCACTCGTCTTTTACAACTGATGTGGGATATTTCTCACAATCCTAAAACTGTTTATTTTTATGGTTTCAGCCTGCAGAAGTTTCCACATTTTCACATTCACAGCCACGTCTAACTTCTCTCAAGAATGTTTGTCAGGATCAGATCAGGCCTTGCTGTGAATAAAGCTGCCCTGCAAAGCATAACAGCCGTTCAGAAGCTATTTCAATAGGCCTGGCTCCCTGGTCAGAACATTTGGTCAAGGTGCCATTGGTTGACAGAGCCTCGGTCCCATTAGCCCTTGCTCCAGTGGGAGGGTCCTGTCAGGCTAATTTGGGAAGGTCAGTCGCACAGCGTACAACAGGCGTAAACAAGAAAACATGACTCCACGGGAGAACAACTATTTTGGGACCAACGTCAACCCCTCACCCTCCCCTTCCAGTACTGGGCACACTTTGACGGCTGCAGGGCTTCATTAAGTTGATGTCACTGAGGTCATAATGTACAAAGTGAGCTGCTGCTACTGACAGAAAAGATCCATGATGAGGCCTCAGGTCACCGCTCGTCTCCAGTGATGTCCCTGTAGCATAATCATAGCGCATAATGCATTCACACCTGCAACTTGCCCATTTGAACAGTCAGTCACATTAAGTCGCAGTGCCACCTAGTGGTGGTGTTCAGCGCTACAAGTTCCTCAAACAAATAGCAACTCAAAACAGGATTATTGACATGATTCATACAATACTTTTTGTTTTGTTTCACAGCAAAGGAAATGGCAGGACAGAATATAAGGTAGGACAAAATTCAGTTAACATGCAAGTTTGTTTACCTTTTAGAAATATGTTCATAAATCCTGTAAATTCATCCAGTTTTTTTGGTTTTGCTCACTATTTTTATTAACACTCAATGTGTTTTTTTTAATCTATCTATCTATCTATCTATCTATCTATCAATTTTTTCTTTTTTCTTTTTCAGAAGCAGGAGTCTCTCTCGGCCTTGACATCTCTGATGCAAGAGCCCGGCTCTCCTGAGGTGAAGAAGCCAGCAGTGACGGAAAACGACAAAAAGGAATACGCTCAGCTGATCAGTTACTCCATAGTAATTGATGTCAAGAGCACAGTGTGAAGATGGGAAAAAAAAGCTTTGAATTACACATACTGCTTTACATTGTGCACCAACTAGATATGAAGGCTTACTGGAACTGCAGCATTGTTTGATGATGATTTCAGTTTATTTTTACAGTTAATTTTTAGCAAGTTCAGCATTAGAATCCTGTATGTGCTGAAATATGAAATATTTTTAAGGTGTTTAGTTTTGACTGATTGGCATTAACAATTTTAAAATGCATTAATTACTTTTGCACTTTTTATCTTACTTGAATTTTGTTATTTTTTTTAATGCTCATAGTATTTGTCAATAAAATCATTAAATACCTTTTTTTTGTTGAATTTGGTACCATGTACTGAGCTACAACCAACACATCTCCAGATACAGTATAGCAGAGATGACTTTGACTTCAGCTTTGCACCATCTGCCCTTGTGATATCTTTGGTTGAGTAAATCAGTAAGGACCATCTGCTGTGACAACCAGTGTAACTATAAATACATTCTCATGATCCAGCTGCAGACCTACTCCTCTTTCACCCACCCATTAGTTTGCAGTGCTGTTACACCCTCTTGTGGCGAATGATTACACAGACACAACCGAGTGAATCAGGTCACAAACCCTTCCTTTTAACGTTTGAACTCCGAATCACTCAAATATATTTGCTATTAATAAGTTACTGAAGAGTTTCTTAAAGCAATGAAAAATATTACATACTAAAACAGTATTTTTCATTGTTTTGGTGTCACAACCGCTGTACTTTACTACAAAAAAATGAAAATCCGTGCCCCTGCATATAATACAGTCACAAGACAGATTCATTTAAAAAAAAAAAAAAAATTATTTTTAACAGGACAATTTTAACATTTACACAACTTGTTGTCTATGCCTGTATATAATGTGCCATCCAAACATGTATTAAGTTTTCATTCCAACCAAACACCACCAGGGTTATTTCACTGATCAGCACATCTTAAACCAGAGACAATGGAAGGAACCCTGCATGCATTTGGATAGTAACGGTATATGATCACAGAGCCCTGTATTACATGAAAAATCACGTACAAATATTGCAGATAAAGCTCTGTTCAAATCTGTGAATTACAGAGGCTTCAAAATGTAGCAATACACTTACACCACACAACAACAATACATTTAGATACAAATGTACAACTACTGCTTAGGAAAACAGTAGATCCAAGCTGCACATTACAAACATACTGATTCAAAAAAGTACTATCACAAACCCATTCATCTTTTCTTGTAGACACATGGCCTCAACTGCAGTCCAAATTTCTTTATATTTTCTGGAGCATCTCCAGTCTTCATTAATTCAAAGGAGTAGAAATGAGTGTTCTCTGTGTCCTAAGAAAGAAAGAAAACACCAATCACTCTTTACATGCAGGCAGTCACTGGGTAGACACCTCCACATTGTGTGGTTAAACTCTTATTCAGATTGAGCTGTTTAAATGATGTTCACCTACTTTTTAATACATACAACACCCAAGCCTCACACTATAAATTATGAAAGCTGCCAGCTACTTACTCCTTCTTTGAGCAAACACAAAAGACTTCTTAAAGGAAAAATAAATTACCATACCTGTAGTGACAATAGATAATGTTGTATACACTTGTATCTTTTATTAAGAGTGTACAGTTGGAAACAAAAGTGTAAAATGTAGATGTTTCCTAACCACTTGCTTTACCTTTAGAAGGATTCTCATAATAGGAGTATGAACTACGTCCATTTTAAAACAGCTGTGACCATGCATGCACAGATTTGGTTAATATTAAAAAAATGAGCAAAAATTGACAAATAAGGATGTGTTTCTCTGTCCCCAGTCATCTTGTCTGTTGCCTCACCTTGGACACCATCTTGAATCCAAGACTTGCCAGTGCAGAGACGAAGTTCCGCACGTTCTCGAACCTGCTCGCCACTTCTGCTATTTTAAGGACACCCCTACAATAATTGTGAAAAACAGTTATACAGACATATAGTTTACATACACACAAAGCTGCCGTGCTTGTACTGAATCGATGGGACATATTTTACCCCTTCTTTAAGACACGATTGGCCTCTGCTAGAAAATCTGCCAGGTTGGTCCCCATGAGAGAAAGGCAGAACACAGCGATGTCCACAGAGCCGTCACGGAGTGGGACCTGCACACACACACAATGTGTTTTTATTTTTCTAACAATCGCGCAGACTGTACGTGAATTGGCATGCAGATGAACAACACACACTCACGTTGGCCATGTCGCACACTGTGACCAGCTCGCACGCAGCTGCCAGGTCGAAGCTGTGCACTTTGTTCTTCACGCTGCACGCTATTTTACAGTCACCACAACCAAAGTCTGCAACCACCAGAGAGGAAGGTCTGAAATAAATGAGACAATTGATGTGTACAATTATAGGATGTAAGAACTGAAAGGAGCAGCTCACCTTTACATGAAATCAAAGTTACAATCAACACAGAACCAATGCAGATTTAAAGTTTATAGGACCACAAACAGCCAAAACTGCTCATCTTCTCCCAAACTGTTGAACTTAACAAGGCCATTTTCTCAGAGCAGCCTAATGAAGCATCAATTCAACACCCACAGTGGCGCTTTATCTCCTGCATTATACCTCGCTGAGTCTTCAGCAGAGTAATGGAAGATATTTACTGTATACTGCAGATAAATTATATAGATAATGGGAGTTTTGGACCCCCGAGAAGCAATGTGAAGGAAATTTTATAAATTTTTTACTCTTTTGGAGGTGTGAAGAGACGGCTCTGTTAATGTCTTGAGCAGCTGACACTAAAGTGTCTGTAACAATGTATTTTATGATTCTGCATTGATCAACGCAAGCCTCTAAATTCAGTACGCCTGGTGAATCAAATGAATGACCACATGTGTTGAATGGTGCAGATGTTGAGCTGAAAGGATACAGAATCTCCTGTCTTTGTAAAGTAGTTTCTTTTTCTGATATACTCTAAGTGCAGCTTACAAAGCACTCACATTCAGGAAATTAATGGAAAATTAAAAGAGAATTCCCAGTCATGACTTTTGCTGTGATGATTGTATTACGCCATCACACATTGAACTTTAACTGTGAACTTTGTGACTTTGTAGTTCAATGTGTGTTTGGTTGTCCAACAAACCTCAATGGAGGTTTTGATTTTTTCAGAAGGGCCGAAATAAGATCAATCACAAATATGCATTAACCCTTTACAAGATGTGTGACAAAATAGCCAAGCTACCGTCAATAGTAACTGCAATTTGTTTTAGTCACTCGACACTGTTTATTTTTTTAAATGGCAGCCCGCAAAACTTATGACGAAGTGCATCACTTGGTTGCCAATGAGTGTTGCGTCGAAGATGATGTCACGGTAGTTTGGCGATCAGCTGAGAATCCCGCCTACACTGAGGGGGGGTACTGTCCGCATGGGGAAAACGAAATAGAGAAAACTACTGGTACCAAAAGTGAGCGGAGTCGAATCGAACCATGCGCTGTAAATGAGGCATTACTATCTTTTTGTAGCTTCAAACCGCATCCTATGGCCTTCTTTAGAACTGTCTCAAACGCCCTCACGTGACAGGAGTAAGAGACTTCAATTTGTTGGGTAGGGTAGGGCTGCACAATATGAGGAAAATATGCAAATATCGCAATAACAATATTACTTGTGATAAATTAACAAATATTAGTGTACTCAGTTCTGCATGTCTACTGCTTTCAGTATTCTGCTAAAATACAACAAACTGCTTGTTGAATTTAAAACAAATAAAAAGGAAATCATTTCTAACATTATTTTACTGAACAAATAAAGCATTGAATTAAACATAAAAAAGGTACCACTAAAAAAAGAATGACAAGTAAAATTTTAAAGTGCAGTTTTCTACTGATAGTGTCTATTGCAGCCTTTTGCAAAGTGTATATTGCACCAGTTGCTATTGCAATGATGATAACAAAAAAACCAAAAAAAATAGATATATTGTAATGCCCTAGTGTAGGGGTCGTACTTGTTCTACCTCTTAGGTCATGTCAACAGGTCAACACCTGAGCCAGCTCCAGGTGCTGAAGAAGACCTTGTGGTACAGTTGAGACCTCCAAAAAGGAAGGACTTTTGAAAGACAAGCATTCCTCAAAGAAACCTAAGAAATCCAAAATGTTGAATTACATGCAAAATATGACTTTGACTATAATATCTCACTTTTTTAGAATGTAGGAGATGATGGCGTCCACTGGATTGGCGGGCCATCGCCGAACCTGCGCCGTGTATCCTCGGTGGTAGATCCCGAAGGCCTGTGGGTCCAGCTGGAACATACGCTTTGCCTCGCCGCTGGACGTGCTGTACAAAACTTCATTAATGTAGCGGAAACGAGCCGACTCCAGTCGCTGCTCCATGCGGGACCTCAGGGAGGCTGAGCGGTCCTGTTTCACCTCTTCTTCTGGTTCCACCAGCTCGTCTTTCAGCTCTGCAGGACTCTCCTGTCGGACCGCTTCCTGGCTGTGGAGCATTTTCCGTAGCTTCTCTCTTTTCAGAATCTGCTCTTTGCTCGGCATGGGTCTTTTCGTGGGTGACTGGTGCTGATCATCTGCGATCTCCACAACACGTTCATCTGCTTTCTGTTTTGATCCATCAGCAGAAGATTCAGTTGCACCTTTTTCAACTCTGCCACCAATTTGCTGCTTTTCCTCTTTGTGCGTCTGTGTTTCTGTTGGACTGGATATTGCAGTGTCCGCTTCAGTCTTTTTCCTTTTCTGTGGTTTACATTGCTTTTCCTTTTTCTTGGCTGGTGTCTGACTGTTGCTGCTATATGAATCCATTTTGACTTCTTCCTTTGGCTTGTGTTGCTCTGCAGATTCTGCTTTACGGACTTCCATCTCGGGATTATTTTGGCTGTATTTATTTTTGCATTTCCTCTTGTTCTTCATTTTGTTTTTCCACTGTTGTCTGCTCAGTTTCTCTGTATTCTCTGGTTTGTTTATGTTCACTGTTGCAGATTTGGTAAGTTCTTTATCCTGTGTCTCACCCATGGATGTGATTTTTACCTTCAGAGCCGCTTAAGAAGGAAAGTGAACATCAGCATTGTTTTGTTTCAGAATCCATTAAATACTTAACACTCTAAAATGTAAATGAAATGAAATGTAAGCTTTGAAGCAGTTAATAACTCACCAAATTTGTTGTCTTTCTTCCTCTTTTTTGTTAAAGGTTTTTCCTCATTAACAGTCTGATCCACGTCTTCATTCTCTTGCTGCTCTGCTGTCATCTCCGCTTTCTTTCGTTTTTTCCTTCTGTTCTTTCTTTTCTGACTGTGTGATGGGACCTCTGCCTCACTGTCACTGGACTGCTGATGGTCGTCATTCTTCCACTCTGGTACTGAGCCCAGTGTCTGCAGGGTCCGCATCAGGCTCTTCTTCCCAACCACTGTGGACTGATCAGGGGATACA
Organism: Perca flavescens; assembly: GCF_004354835.1. NCBI lineage: Eukaryota > Metazoa > Chordata > Actinopteri > Perciformes > Percidae > Perca > Perca flavescens. Next base: position 1,193,374 of record NC_041333.1, read on the forward strand.
TTCAGATAGTATAATCAGTCATTTAACTCATGTTGAAGACTGTCTGATATTGAGACAAGGCCTGAACAATTGATCAAAATAAATATTAAAATCGCAATATGGACTGGTGTAACATCCACATCGCAGGAGGCGCAATATTTGTTAAAGGAAGAAAATACCATTTGGAATTAAGTATTGTGGTGCTACAGCGATGTCCTGGCCTACAATTTGTATTCTACAGACTGCAAAAATGATAATCCCCTCCAATATTGTATTGTAAATCAATTGCAACATCAGTCAAAATACTTGCAATTAGAATATGTTTTCCAAATAGTTCAGCCCTAATTAAGACAGTGTTGTATTAGTCAATCAAATTTGTCGAGAGTGAGTGCGTGAGTGAGTGTCCACTTTTTTGGTCATTTATATATGTAGCTTACTGTCTCCCAAAAGTAACTGTTAATCATGGTAACAAACAACAATCGGCTGTTGAATTGCCTTAATACCATGTGTCTTTATGGTGCCATATACCACACCATTAGATAATATTGAAATATGTAAGTATAAGTATGGCTAGATTTCATTTGAATACAACTTGCAGCAGCAGGTAACGTTAAACGTTGAGCTGAAGTTGAATGTACCTTGCCATTTGTGCTGCTGTTCGCCTTCTGGGGGTTTCTGAGGACAGTGTTGCTAAGGACTTGGGCGTCTTGTTCGTCACTCCAGTCTTCCTCCTCATTAAACATGTTTCCTGGAGGACTGGAGCAAACACACAGCCAAATGTCAACCACTTCTTCTCTATCAACGCGCTAACTCTGCTAATTCACTTACTCACCAGTTTGTCTCTGCGGCAGAAAAACGAGTTCTTTTACTTGTCAGACGACTTGTTTCGTAGATTACGGTGTTTGTATGAGAACGTCTTTTTTAATAAACATGTAACTACATTTAATAGCTGAATAGATGTCTGGTAAAAAGCAAAAGCCACGTTGGGTTGTCTCGTGCGTAAAGGAAGCGAAAAGAAGCAAAACAGAACTACAGGCGCATGTGGATGACGTAAGCACACCAGAGATCTATGGGACATGTAGTTGTTTGTGGTTATGTTGTTCGAAGCGAGACATAAATTAAACTAAATGTTCTGTTGTTATTCAGGATTTGTAAAGTACGAAATGTAACCATTTGTGTCTATAATAATAACAATAATAATAATAATAATAATAATATTATTATTCTTAGTAGTACATTGTACAACTACTAAGTAGTTGAATTACCACCATCATCAATGTATGTTCTCAAGCTTAACTTTGCTTCAAGAAATTAAATGAATGACTAAATATATTAATAAAACAAACCATAATAAACATAGAGTTACTAAATAAAACAACCAACAAAAGCAATGACATATTGACATAATTCTAATAGCAGCATTATTAATATCATACTTTTAAATACATAATTGTTCCAACACTCCCCCTCTCTGACAAACACGTTTCTGGATAATAATAATAATGACTGTGGCTTTATATTATGTATTATGTAATGGAGATGTTTGAACATTTCGCAAATGAATGGCTGGTAGTCCAGCATTAATGACATTTTGAATGCAACACTTTTACTTGTAACGTTAACAGTGTATTTCTCCACTGTGGTATTGCTACTTTTGCAAGTAATATATCAGTTTGTACCACTGCACATAACTGGAACCTAGGATTTAAAGTCTATGACCTGAGGCAGTGAATATTCGTTCTTCCTGCAGTTCTCTCTGCCGCCTGTAGGAGGCGGGGTGCTCTCTTCCTCCTGGACGTTATCACGTACGGACGGCGGCGGTGAGGGTGTGGACGTCTCACAGCATTCAATCTCTTGGAGACAACATAACGCTGCTAATAACTTCTCTAACCGCATTACAGCGCAACAGGCGAATCTACCAGGTAAGTTTATCGTCTTGGAGGCAAAGTTAGTATTGGTTTGGACTGTTTAAACCACCAATGTATATTGTTTAGTGTTCATCTCAGTCGAGTCAGCGTCAAATGAGAGAAACGGAGACAGTCTGCGTCAGAATTTAGTTGGTTAACGTTAGCTTGTTAGCCTGTGTCTCATTTTGCCAACCAGCGGATGCTAGCCAATGTGTAAAGGTAATCTAGTCTCTTGTAGTTACATCGAGTGTAATGAAAGCAAACGGCGATACTGACAGGAGCTGAATGGATATCCAGCTAACTTAAATGACCTATTCCTCTGTGTTAGCTAGATAGCAGTGCAGCTAGTCAGACTGCTGCAAAGGCAAAGGATTGTTAACGGTCAACTCATTACTGTGACGCTAGATTGTTGCTATGTTTGTGTTCGCTAAAGTTACATGAACAAATCCCACTAAATCACAGAGTCAACCTCAAAGGGTTAAAGGCAAGTTAAATTGCACCGCATTATAGTTAGCTATGTTATCATCTACTAACGTTATATCTTTTTAAGTTTGAGTGTTCTTATTCAAACATCAAGTTTACAGAAAGTAAACTACAAGAAAGTTAACAACTGTAATCCCAGCTAGTTTCATGCCACCTTTTGTTAACCCTGTCACAATCTGTTGTCTTCAGTAATGTCTTGCAATTATGTTTTTATGCTGTGTGATATATGAGGAAGTATTTCATTCACACTACATTATCTCCCTGTATGCATTGTGTTGATTAAAAATGTCGATCAGGAATTTAGGAAAGCTCAAGCTGACATCTTCATATTGCCTATTTTGTCTGATCAATGGCCCAAAACCCAAATATTCTGTTGTATAATTTGACATAAGACAGAGAAAAGCAGTACATCCTCAGAATTGACATGCATTCATTCATTTCTGATAAATGTCTTAAGCAACTTTTCCATTGTTAAAATAGTTGCAGATACATTTTCTGTCAATTAACCCCTGTCAGTGCCAATTAAAATAATAAGTACAGAAGTTAGCATGACACTGGATAAAGATGTTTATCTAGCATGGTGTACATGGTGCTAGTCACAACCATGTTGTGAGTCACAATGCCCTAAACTTCACACCCACCCAGTATTATGGGTGGATAAGATTACTCACCTGAAGGTTTCTTGGTTTGCTTGGCTTTCTTCTTTTTAGGTTTAATAATAATATAATATTAACACATTTTATTTGTAAAGCGCTTTTCTAGACCCAAAGTGCCAGGGACAGATAGAAAAACAATCAAAAATAAAAGCATGTTTGTACAACAGGATCAAATGAGAGTGGGTTTATCATCTGGAATAGAGATTAAAATGATTGAAACATTTGTTAAGAAAGCATCTTCCCCTTTTATGTCCCCTTTTTTAGGATTGCTGTGAGTGGGTGAGCTTCTCTGATTGTTTCTCTCATTATCCCAGATGAGGGACTGATGCTGGCCAGGACCCTGCTGAACCCCTCGGGTCGCCTCTCTCATCTGTCCCAGTTCACTTCTGCATCTACTCCCACGGGTGCACCTTAAGAGAAGGACAATACACCAGCCAAAATGGATGATATCTTCACACAGTGCCGGGAAGGCAATGCAGTGGCAGTTCGCTTATGGTTGGACAATACAGAGAATGACCTCAATCAAGGGTGAGTCCAGATTTATTTATTACTGGATTTTTTTGTCAGGATGTTAATGGTATCCAGAATTCACAAATCACTTCTTTCTATGGCTACATGAAAGTTTACTTGATCTGTTTAATGCAATATCAAAGTAGTATACGCCCCTAAGCACGACTGATAAACTCATATCCAGCAGGTGCTCATTGTCATTAAGGATGTGTTTTAACAGGGTGGGTAAAGGTGTAAAAAACGGCACTTTTTGATGCCAGGCACTCATAGGGGCTCCTCTATCTATATTTTTCAGCCAACGATTACTTTTGTACAACTTTTCTTAATCTGCATGAGACTTGCCACAACATGAATCCGAATCTCAAGGAAATTTCAGTTACGCTGCAGCGTCATTGCTTACTTTAAATGTTGCATTCTCAAACCCAATTTCTGGTGCAGGCAGAGAGCCCGCCTTTTCAGTCCCTTGCGAGATCGTGGCCTGCGATTGAACCCATTTCCTTGTGGGCACATGTTGATGTCCAGAATGCCAGAGCAGAGAAATTCAAGAGTGTGATGTTGGACAGGAAACCTGCTCTGATGGTAGATTTAGTCACAACTTGCTGCAATTGAATTTAGGTCTTACAGAAATTTAAAAGGAAGAGAGCACAGAATACTGCAGGCTTCTGTAAGATTTGACATGTTTTATTATACAAAATATCTGTCTGATAGTTACAGATCATCGGTCAGTACTGAGCTGCTTCTGTATCCCCAGCTAACTGTAAAGAAAGAAACTTGGCAGAGCTTGCTAGGCAAGTAGTGTTGGCCACTTGGAAAGCTTCCTTTTGTGACTCCTCTGTCCTAGATTAAGACTACTGATATTTATTTTCAGAGCAAGCAAAGAGAGAATGAATTAATCAATTTAATTATGATGACTGTGTACCTTGGAGCTGCTCTCTTGATGTCTTTTTTTTACTGTTTTAGTACATTTATGGTAAGAAGGTTTAAGCAGTGAGCACGTTATTAAATAGTTGGATTGTTTTTTACACCAACAATGATTTGCTTGCAAAGGACATTGTTGCCAAGTTTTTTATGTTTCAAAGAAACCAGTAGTTGCCTTTTTATTTTCTTTGATTACTGTTGCACAGTTAGTAATGTCCTTACCCTCTAATCTCATATGTAACAATGGCTAGAGATTAATTCATGGTTTTGTTTAAGAGGCGATAACATCCAGAAGTGAACTAGCTGGTCTAACTAAGTCATAATGTGATAATAATAGGACAAGATATGAAAACATGGGATTGTTGTTTTTTTGCCTTCTGAGGCACTCGGGTGTCTCTTGGTTCGTTTAAATTTTGGCTGGAAAGAGTAAATGGTTGTCATTTGGTCAGTGTCATGATTTGTGGCATACGCAAGAAACCAAATAGTCTTTTTTTGTAGCATTTTTGTGTCCCTTTTCCCTTTTTAAACTTAACCATTTGTGTTGAAATTAAGAGAGATTTGTTCTCCCTTTTTAATGTCTGTATTGACTTTGTGTTTGCTTTGTTTTTACTTTTCTTTTATTTAATTTTCCCATTGTTTAGATGGTTTGATTGCATTAAGCCAATGTGGATCCATGTGTTCCCTACATGTGACTCCATTAGCTGATTGCATGTCAAGTTCCCTTTTCCGATTGATATATCTCCACCATTGGTAGAAACCCATTTATTCCTGCCCTTTCATTTCCCGACAGAACTTCTAATTCTTCCCTTTTTATATTTCAGTAAACTCCCTATATCTCAGCCTATCAGATCCTCACTGTAAATCCTCGATGACAGTGTGTTTACACTGATGTAACTCTCAGAGAGTAGTAGTGGAATGCTGAATCTCCTTACAAGGAATAACACACAAGCCTCAAGGGAACCATCTACCACCTACCAAAACTGAGAGAGAGAGGGGGGAGACATTATTGTAGTAGGGCAGGACTGGAAGAGGTATGCATGACGAGACAGAGAATATGTGTGCGGGGGGGGGCAATAGTGATTATTTTTTCAAAAGAGAAATGCACAGTAAGTCATAGCAGAGCACATCAGCTTCCCCTCCTCCACTTATGTGTTTCCGGTATTCGTCTCCCAGTTGTATTAGATTGCTCCACTCATTTCCCTTCAACATTTCCTCCAAGTTTACACAAGTTAATTGCAAAGTTTGAAACAAATTATTCTAAATGTTTACAATATAGCCATCCTCTTTGGCCTTCTCTGAATATGTTTTACACTGCCTCTTTGCGACAATTTTGAATCAAAATTGTGACACGCCTAGACTTAATTATCAGAAAAATAAAGATTGTTTTCTTTATCAGAAGATAATATATTGGCCATTATTGACATTGTTTAGGGAGGTCCTGATCAAGTTTGTTTGGCCCTGATCAGCCTTTTCGTATAGGGTATCTGCTGCTGAAATGGAGTCTGATTCAATACTTAGATTTACTTAAATACTGATGTGTTTCTGAAATGTTGAAATAACAGCTTTAGCCTACTTATTCTGACATAGCGTGTTTTCTATGAGCTACTTACAATACCAAAGGTCCTGTTTAAAAAAACATTATGTTCATAAGCTTAAATTTGTGATATATGATATCAACAAAAATGTAACTGGAGAGTGCGAGAGAAGACGCCTCACTCTGTTGGAGTTGTTGGAAAACAGTCCGTCCATTTGCAATTGTACAGCAGCAGTACAGAGTGGAGGGTCTTCCCTCACAGATGAAATTTGACTGAAAGAGACAATTATATTGTTAATTGCAGTCATTTCTGAGACAATTAATTGTACAGCAAATTTGGAATTGTTACAGCTCTAGTTACCGTAGATATGGTTGGAAATATCTAGCCCTCAGTGCCATAAATTCAGCTCTTCTTATGTTCAGCAGTATAAAATGTTTCATTGACTTTTCATGAGGTGACAGAACTAGAGAATAGAAATCCTAACAAAGTTAGTTTCTCCAATGTGAAAACATTGTTGCATTATTCTTTTCATTTCTTAGGTGTTTCTGTGGATTTAGTTCTCCCTCCTCTGAGGCTGGTTATATGACCTGGTGGGGATGTCGGGGCAGAGACAGGGGCTCTTCCTCTAGCTTTTCCCTCTGCCAAACTGAGCGCTGTTGGCAGGTGGAAGTGCCTGAAATAAATTACCGCAGCCAGTGTGGAGGGGGTGAGCAGGAGAAAACCCTGGCACTCTAGTGCCTTGGGGTTGTGGGGATGAAGCTAGTTTAAAGGGAAAATCTAACCTATAAAAAGGGCCCATAAATAGAAATACACACACACAGAAACCAGAGGCCAGAGCCTCACTTGATGTGTAAGTAATACATTTTCAGCAGTTGTATGTGGATTGAGGATCATATTTTGTTTATAATAAATGATCATCGGTCAATTACCAATTGGGGATGAATGATATCAGTAAAAAATAATGCACTATTTTTGTCATTTGCAATAAACATTGTGATATTAAAAATGGTTACATCTTTTCTCAAGATTGAATACACAAGAAGAAATAATTAGAAAAATAGTGATGTCTTTTTGGTCCATATTATCTTTTTAATAGCGGATGCAACTAATGATTGTTGATTAATGTGCAGATTATTTTCTTTATCAATTGATTGACCTGCAAAATCTCAGATTGTGAATGAATCATCAGAGCTTCCCAGAGTCTAAGATGACATCTTCAAATGTGTTATTTAGTCCAACCAAAACTGGTTATAGTATTATAATAGTCAGATAACCGTGATATAAAACAGTGAAAGGCATCAAATCCTTACATTGGAAAAGCTTGACCCAGAGAGATAATGACTGTTTTTGATTGATAAAAGACTTCAACTTCATTAATCAACTATCAAATTAGTTTCAGTTTGATTTCATGCCGATTGACTAACCGATGCCTCGACTACTAGTTTCAACTCTAGTAATTTGCAAATAGTGAATCGAAGGTCATACAGATAAGCAGTATGGTAATTTGTTTATGAGTGCACTCTCACTTCTAAAGAATAGTCATTAAATTAAGAACTCTTCCTTCTCTCCTAAACAGGCTCAAGCTCAACACAGAAAACTAATAAAATCAGAGAAGTGAGTCTTTGGAGCGTTTTCTTCTCATAAACTTAGGCTAATTAGTTTTTAGGATTTTGGCCTCTTGGTCTGAGAGGAAATGGCACACAGAGCATATCTGGTGTGACTGCAGCAGGTCACCCAGATGCACAGATAGATGTGTGTTGTGGGTCTCTGTGGGACTGTTGATGCTGTTTTGAGCAGAGCTCTGCAGGATGTGTGAATACAAGCCAGGGAATAGATGTGTGGGGGGGCACAGGGTTCAGATTCCTGCAGATTCATAATACTCTCTCAGTTCTCAGATCACATTATTATGCTGTCTGCCTGCTCATAATTTCAGAGAAAGTGCATAACTTTAATAACTGGAGGATTGTGCTGTGTCTCGGCACAGACAATAAAGGAAAATGTATGGAAAGTGGAATATATCATCAGTCCAGCTGTTTCAGTGAAACTGAGAGGAAGAGGATGATCTGAATGAGAGGAATAGGGAGTTGTGAGACTCAGATGAGGGAGGAAACTTAGTATGAGAGGAGGAGGTGACCACAGCCTGGCGGAGAGGGCAGAGAAATGAAGAATGACACAATCGCACACTGCAGTTGGAGTGTATGCGTGTGCAGTGCTGCTGAAGGAAGTTTCACTGGGCCTTATAAGGACTGCAGCACTCAGCCTAGTGTTTTGTTTCTGTTCCTGATTGACTCTCTGTCACTCAGCTCTTACTGTTTCTTCATCTCTGTCTTTATCTCTTTTTTTTTTTTTTTTGAGGAGGTTACACCATCAGTCGGTCTGCCATGTAATCCAGGCCGCTGTCCTACATGTGTTGCTGCCAGTGTCGCTGAGACAAAGAGGAATGATCCGCACCGGAGGCCTATTTGCTGTTTTCTCAGTCTAAGTTGCGTCAGCTTCCTTTTTCTGAGGAAGACGACAGAAAACAATGTAATGCTGTAGTGTCAGATAAATATCAGATGCCAGTTTATAAGGTACAACTGGCTAAAACAAATACAGTCTATATCTCATACAACAATCCTGCAGTAAACCCTACCTTCCTGAAACAGAGAGGTGTTGATTTAACTTGATGATCATTTTAGTGGCTGTAGTTTGCACTGCTGTTCAACTTTATCTAGGGTCTGAGAGGTGTTTCTATTAATTAGTCTATCCTTATTGACATAAATGGGGTCATCGCCAATGAAGGTAGTATTTATTGCATGACTGTTTTATTAGTTGCCAGTTTATTAGGTAAACCTAATGCAGTCTGAGTGTATTTTTTAACTCTTATGAACTCTGGCATTCTTCTTTTTTTTTTTTAGATTATTTTTGGGGCATTTTCAGCCTTTATTTCTGACAGGACAGCTGAAGACATGAAAGGGGAGAGAAAGGGGGAATGACATGCAGCAAAGGGCTGCAGGTCGGAGTCCAACCCGGCACCCACGCCATAAAGGAGTAAACCTCTATATATGGACGCGCGCTCTACCAACTGAGCAATCCGGGCGTCCTGAACTGAGGCATCCTTAAAGGCACTCAGAGTCTGTATGCAGTGCATTAGGTCATAACAAGATGAACTGATCTATATTTTTCAATTTGACCACCCATTTTTCTTTCTGGAATGCAAGTGATATTTTGATTGTCAAAGCAAAACACATGCTCCAAAAAACAGTCCCCAGGGCTCCAGGCTGACAGACATTTTGCGACCAAACTTTGAGAGTGTGCGACTGAATTTTACATCCAGTCATACACATACAGTAAATTTGCCCCCCTTTTTTACACATTAAACGTGGAAATTTCAGTACCTGAGTGCTCGTAAGCGCAAGCTTATCTGTCTGCATATGACAGAGAGCGGAGCTCCGGCACACACACACACACACACAAAGTGGTTGCAAGTGTGGTTACAGTTGTTGAAAACTTAACGCAGACAGCGTTTGCTGCGATATGATATTAACGGCGAGGCGACAGCGGTCACGGTGCTGTTGATGTACACTTCCTGACAAGCAGGTGTACAACAGTGGTTAATCTGCCCTGGGGACTGACTGACAGGCTGAGGCTGTAAGGCAAGGCAGCTTGATTTCTACAGAACCTTTCAGCAACAAGGCAATTCAAAGTGCTTTACATGAAACCGTAAAGAGCAGTTGAAAACGGTCATGATGACAATAAAAAATAATATACAAATACAAGAATAAAAAATACAAGTTACAGTGAGTAAGAAATGAATAATTATCCAACTCAAGGTTGTAAGGACGGGTTTGGGAGGAGAGAGGGAGGGGTTTTATTTTTTATTTTAGTTTAGTAGCCTAAACAATGCATTTTTAATTTTAAGTTGAATTCATTGTAATTGTAGACTGGAGACTAGAGCTGGTATATATTTTTTTTATATTTGTACTGTCATGACAGCGATGATGCTGTCAGTTTACCTTTTATGTTACATCTTCAAAAGTGCACAATAAAGTGTGAAACTAAATTTGAAACAGCACATTGTAATTTCTATTATCAAAATGCTTATTAGTAATACAGTGGAAATTAGTAGAAATGTGAATATTTGGTTAGCATGTTGATTTACGGTGTGTGCCCCTAAATATCTGGTTGCGCCCCTAAAATGTTCAGTTGGGGGCCACTGTGCTCCTAATGAAAAAAGTTAGTCTGGAGCCCTGGTCCCAGTCTGTTACACTGTTATACCAAACCTTTGTTTGCAGGAAAAAACTTAATGTGGATAGTCGAGGGACTGAAGCTGCTGGTATACTATTTTCTCGCAGTCCCACCAGTCATACGTAGCAACTTTTTCTGCCTGTCGTGCAGTTATTTGAAGTCCTTGCAGTGCTGAAGGTTTTTGTGAAACCTGTGTTGAATATGAATTCTCCTCCCTGGTTGTAGAGATGACCACGGCTTCAGCCCTCTCCACTGGGCATGCAGGGAGGGTCGCTCCAGCGTGGTTGACATGCTCATTATGAGAGGGGCTCGCATCAATGTCATGAATCGTGGAGACGACACGCCTCTGCACCTGGCCTCCAGCCATGGACATCGCGAAATCGTGGGAAAGGTAGGGTTCATGTAAACACTGGAGCATGGTGGGGAAGGTTCCTATCTGGTTACTTTGGTGTCATCCTGTAACTCTTACTAATGATTATCAGTATAGGAGCTATCTCCCTGCCATTGTAACATGACCCACTCTCTCTGTGGTCTATTTGTCAGAGTAAAATGTTAATGTTAAAATGTTAAACCAACACTAATCTCTCCTTTGCACACAGGTGTTAAAATCTCACCGGCCAAAATGATGATGTGTCTCTTCAAGTTTGCTTCGTAAAGACAGGATATTATGAAACCTAAAATGATGTCAGCTGAACAGCAATTATATACAAAGGTCTTGTCTGTTCTTGCATAAGCAACTTTAAACTGAAGGAAGGGCTGATGGAGGCTTAGTAATTTGTCAGTGTTGAGGAAAATTTTAATGTTTCATTGGCTGCAAGTGTGATTATAAGACCTGCTTACTACTACACTTTTTAACAAGCTATTTGTTGTATGAAATACAAGGGACAGTCAGTTTGCCCACTTGCTTATTTTTTAAGATACCTATAAAGGACTATAGGACAAATACATCAGCTGCACGGCTGAATCTATGGCTGGTAGACAATTTGTGGCCATTTTTTATCTTTTATCTGCCTTGCCTTGCCTTGCCTACCCTTGCCTTGCCTACCAAGAAGGTTAAAATAATTGACCATTTAAAAGCAACCAAGAAGGTTAAAATAATTGACCATTTAAAAGCACAATTTGTGCACAATCCTTAGCTGCAATTCAGCCAACAATATGGGGATCCATTCACTGATCTGAATCTGTCCTGCACAAGCTCCTATGCAGCATAAATCACCTGCAGGATTCCTTTTTAAGATGTCCTGTTGAAAGGCTTTGTAATCCACTGGTTTGCTTGTGGAGATGCAGTGCCGTGTGTGGAGCTCCACGAGGCTGCAAAATTATTATAGTAGGTTTTGTTAAACAGCAGATCTAGTTGGTTAAATAGAACAACACAAAGTGACCTGTCAGTCTATTGTATTTGTTTAAAGACATTAACTTTAGTCTCAGAAAAAAATAGGAGGATCTCTTGTATCTAGGTGTATCGTATTCCATAGTGAGGCCTCCAGGTTGTCGGATTTAGAATTGCTGCCAGACAGCTATTGAGTTTAATGTTAGGCATGTCTCAATACCTCTGGTATGTGTCCACTGGCAATACAAACTTCCATGATTTTTGTTGGCAGCATTAACACTCATCCCTGTATACAGCCCAAACAAAGATATGAGCAGCCTTGTTTTGCATATAATTCTGCCTTCTTTTTCAGCTGATCCAGTGCAAAGCAGACACTAATGCAGCCAATGAACACGGGAACACACCACTGCATTACGCCTGCTTCTGGGGCCAAGACCAAGTGGCTGAGGTTTGTGCGCCCCCTGGTGGTATTAAAGCTGAAAATTATCTGTTTTTCATGTGTAATTCCCATCATGATAAACTATCAAAATGTCGCTGACACCAATCTGTCCTTTTAACTCAGGACCTTGTGATGAATGGGGCTCAGGTGAGCATCTGTAACAAATATGGGGAAACTCCACTGGACAAAGGCAAACCCCACCTGCGTGAACTCCTCAGAGGTATCCTGACTCCTTATTCCAACAGGTTCAAATGCTTGTTTTGATGTGTTGAAGTGTTCACTTTTTCTCATTGCACGCTATCCCTTCATCATCCAGAAAAAGCTGAAAAAAGCGGACAGAACTTGACTAAAATTCCCTTCAAGGACACATTCTGGAAAGGCACCACCAGAACTCGACCCCGTAAGTCCCCCACACACGCAAACCAGTTTATAAGCTGACCAGTTTCCATCCGTTGGTTTGCTCATAGTGCTGCATGAAAGGGGAAACGTGTTCCTTGCTGGCTTCCAAACCAATCTAAATGTAGTGTTTGAAATTTCCATTGCTTTTTCGTCTGTATAGAAATTTCACATGAGTAATGGGGCTTTTGTCTGAACTCCATCTTGTGTTTTTTAGGCAATGGCACTTTGAACAAACATGCAGGCATTGACTACAAACAGCTCTCTCTCCTGGCTAAAGTAAACGAGAACCAGTCTGGAGAGGTACTTCTGATCTTATTCTATCATTTATCCATCTGTTGGAATTGTTGGGGCTTTGTAAATTATAGAATGTGGTCTAGACCTACTCTATCTGTAAAGTGTCTCGAGATAACTGTTGTTATGATTTGATACTATAAATAAAATTGAATTGAATTATTATTCATTATTATTTTGTCATTCTGAATGGTCATGCAAAGGTACATGTCATTCATTCCAACTTTTCTATATCTAATTTTTGTCTGTAGCTGTGGCAAGGGCGCTGGCAAGGAAATGAGATTGTTGTTAAGGTGCTTAAAGTTCGTGACTGGACCACAAGGAAAAGCAGAGACTTCAATGAGGAATATCCCAAACTCAGGTTATTATGTAATCCTGAATTTTCTACAGCTTCTATGTTCTGTGCTGTTGTGGTCACTCATTTGTCTTTTTGCATTGTGTTGAACCAAACTTTATGTATTTTTTTTTGGGGGGGTTTGCATCTAACACAAGCCGTCTGTTTTTGTCAAATCCTCTGTGGGTTTGCCTCTTTTTGTCTGTCTGTCTCTCTGTCTGTCTGTCTGTCTCTCTCCCCTGTCCCTCCCTCTTGGGCTCCATCCCAGGATATTTTCCCACCCGAATGTCCTACCCATGTTGGGAGCATGTCAGTCTCCTCCCGCCCCTCACCCCATCATCATCACACACTGGATGCCTTATGGCTCCCTCTACAACGTGCTGCATGAAGGCACCAGTGAGTACTTCTACTCCGGTCACAAAGTCCGTACTTGTCACCATTTTTGGTGGTTTGCAGGGATTTGTGATTTATTGCACTTACATATTTGTCTTTAAGTTGCCCATCACTTTTTGTACAGTAGACATTTCACTGTCATCCTGTTATGTGTTGAAAGTAAGGGTGGCTGAAACCTGTTATTATTTGTCACTCATCGTGCTGTCAGATTTTGTGGTGGACCAGACGCAGGCGGTGAAGTTTGCCCTGGATATTGCTTGTGGAATGGCCTTCTTACACACACTTGAACCCCTCATCCCTCGCCACTATCTTAACAGCAAGAGTGTCGTGGTAAGATTAAGTTGTGGTTTTAGCATAACTTTCTGGATCACAAATGTACAAACAGGATTTTAAAGGAATTGTGTTGCCTAAAAAACACTGAAAACAGCAGAATAAGGAAGTGTTGTCGGTTACACTTTAAAGTGACATCTCAGTCTGTGTTCCTTGTTTCCACAGATAGATGAAGACATGACAGCCAGGATCAGCATGGCAGATGTCAAGTTCTCCTTCCAGTGTCCTGGCAGGATGTACTCTCCTGCATGGGTAGCCCCCGAGGGTAGGCATCACTCATACAGCATAGACCCAAAGTGACAGCTGAAGCTTGACCGTGAATGATGGATGCAGGAAACTCTAGACTGTCTCAGAACCAAATGTAATCTACAGCTGATTTCCCCTTGAGATACAGTCAAGTTAAAAACATAAAATGATTTACAAAATGTGAACATAGCCAGTGAAGATTTGCAGCAGTGATACAAACAGTAATGGCAATCCACAGAAAAGGTTTTAAGTTTACAGAACCGTGTATGGAGCATGATGCTGGTGACTGCATTACAATTCAGGAGATGTGTTGCCATAGAAACAACCTCCATACAGTCTATGTATAGTGGGTAGTGAGCCATGAAATTGAGAGCACAGAAAGGATTATTATTGATAAGGCACACATGTACAGAGTTGGTAAGGTGAATCATTTAACAGGCCTTATCTTTAGCAAGGACCTCTCTGTAACATTTAAACCCTGTAACATAACAGATGGAGAGAGCAATGAGTGTTTAACAAGTGAAGTGCATTAAATGTAGAATTCTGCATTTCAACCCGATAGTCCATGCATCTTTAAAGATCTAATGTGCAAACTTGTACTCAGCTGTGCCTGTTGTGAAGTTCAGCTCTGCATGCTCTTCACTTGTTGCTCTCTGTGATTTCCAGCCCTGCAGAAGAAGCCAGAAGATATTAACCGTCGGTCAGCAGACATGTGGAGCTTTGCTATCCTGCTGTGGGAGCTGGTGACCAGAGAAGTGCCGTATGCTGACCTCTCCAACATGGAAATAGGCATGAAGGTCAGCAGAGCTATCTTTCACTCATTAAATTACCTGCTGAGTCGCAGACACTTGCAGGCAAAACAAACCATTATAGATCGCTTTATTGCATTCAAGAATATCTTTTCTACAGTACTAATCTTCTTTCTGTTGTGGCTCTCAGGTTGCCTTGGAGGGTTTGAGGCCCACCATCCCGCCCGGCATTTCCCCCCACATTTGCAAGCTCATGAAGATATGCATGAACGAAGACCCAGCAAAGAGGCCTAAATTTGACATGATTGTGCCGATTCTGGAAAAAATGCAGGACAAGTGAAAAACCTCACCTTCCTGTACTGAACCGTTGAATTAGGGGATATCTCACCCTTAAATATCACTCTGATATGGTGGTGTGGTGCTTACCAATATTGCCTTAAACTCTTACTCTACTGCTGCATTCAACGCCACTGTAGCTTCTGCTTCTGAGATGGACTCAGCAGTAGTCACTTGTTTTAAGTTTTTTTTTTTTTTTTTTTTTTCTTTTGTTCAATGTGATATGAAGTTTTTATTAGTGTCTTCATCTTTTGTCACTGACTTGTTGATGCTGTCTTCGCAGGAGCTTAATATTGAATGTTCATTTTCTAAACTGTTACCATCTTCTTCAATTGTCTAGACTGAATAACCTGTGGACGTCCGCATGACAGTCTGCTGCACTGCTTCAGTTGATTTAAGGCCTTATTGTTCTTATCTGGAGTGGGCTCACTATTTAAAAAGTCACCCTGAAAGAAAACTGCTCCTTTTATAATGGTGGCTCTTAATCAAACAAATAACATATTAACTCAAAGCTTGTCTTGTGGGGAAAAACTTAATGTTTGTTGTGTTAGCAACAAAATGTATGCAACTGGGAAAGCATGCCAAATGTCAGACAAAGCATTCAAACAACATGTAAGATTAAGAAAATGTTTGTGAATGAGTGGTGTGTGTGAGAGTACTTGGCAGTGTTGTACCTTTCAGCTTGGCTGTGTTGTAATGTGTAGAGCTTGACTTGAAAATTATGTAAAACTGGCCATAGAAACCTTATTTTCGGTGCAGCAAAAATGTCCGTGTTGATCATTTTAACTTTGGGAAGATTACTTTCAAAATGAATTGCAAGGTTGCTAAAGGTCTTGTTAATTGCAATGATGTAATGTAACTGGATTGCTCAAATATGACTGTAGTCTAGTTTATTTTCATTATTTTCCCTTCAAAATCTTGAACAGTTTTATTATGATTGAATTATGTTAGCTGTACATTTCAACAAAGAGTATAGTGTCCTTTTCAAGATGTCTAAAAGTCTTTGTGCTTAACTCAAGTGTTATTTTTATGTTGAATACTGGCATACATCTATGTAATCTGCCAACAGAAGGTGACTTGGACATTAAGGGGTGGTGTAGACATCCTGCATACTGTCATATTGTTTTCTCACTTGTTTTTATTGTTTTGGCCCTGTAAATTACATCTGACTTTATATCAATCTCATGGGTTGTTTCTTCTACCTGCATCGTCTCTGTGCCTCCACCAGCTTGCTTGTTTGTGCTGAATCACAGTTTGAAGCCAAAATCAAGAATGACTTATACAAATGTATGTATTTATATATAAGTATATTAAAATGAAAAACATATTGACAACTTGAATGTGTGAATTTATAGTGGGAATGTGAACCGTTGGGATAATTTGGGAAGTGTAAACTTTCCAAATGAATAATTCTATGTGATGTGAAACCGCATTAAAAAGCAACATCAATATCAGGCCAGTGATCTTTTACCTGCTGATATTTAATTCAACATAGAATAGTGCTTTTGTGATCATGTTGTAGGGTTGAGTCTTTTAATATAACTAAAACATAGCAACGCAAAAGGCATACATGTTTTTTGGGAAATATAAATATAACATTTTATTGCCAAAATTGCTGACAATCTCCATGGTAATATGATTAACAATGATAATGAAATAGCTGTACTACTTAGGGAGCTAATTGTGGCCTTACTCTATCTCCTAAAGAGGACAAAGAGGTGTGTCAGTAATTTGATGGAAGAAATATTTAATATTTTGTCATTAACCTATATTCATATTAAAAAATCTAGTTAAATGTTATTTGATTAAGAAGTAAATACCTACTTTTCCACATATATTTTTAAAAGGGTAATTAAAATGATCCCTGTAGTCGATGAGATTGAATTTAAACCACAATCAGTATTGTGTTTGCAGTTAAAATACCGAAATAGTAGAGCATCAGTTTTTTGTTTTTGCCAAATTTGAAATTTTAGTCCTAGTTGTTTAAGTTTTATAATATTGGCTTAATATTTCATACATAAATGTGTGTGTTCTAATTTCCTATTTTGTATGTATTAAGTATGTTTGTTACTCTTCTAAATCAGTCTTAAAGAAATGAATTCCAAAATAACTTTTAACATCTTAGTCCTTTTTACTGAATGTCTATAAATAATGTTAAATATTGTAAAATATTTTGGTTCCACTTTGTGATAACTAACCCTTGAGAAAGAGTGTAGAATTAAACGAATGATATGAAGGTAAAATGTATTATTATTTTCGGCTGCCAGGTTGTGAAAAATCTTTATAGCTGCTGAGTCATAAGCTATTATAAGCAGTTAGAAATGTAAGTGTAAGTCATTAATAAAAGGTTTGAAATGTAAATGAATAGTTAAAGCCAAAGTGGTTTTAACAAATTGTGGTCCATGTGTCCTGCAGCTGTTTTCCAGAGGGTCAGAGGTTAAATGGTCCATTAGACTTTAGACTCATTATTTCAAGAGCTGAGACCACCAAGGCTAAAACTAGGATAAACACAAGCAAAAAGGATTTTCCACAACCTTTATTATTAATATTTACAGATCAGATACAGATTATTAAGCGTGACTTTTAAAAAGTAGTTGCCCTATAAATAGGCTAATGTAGATGTGGCCATTTGGTGCAGAGTTCCATGCAGTCAAGTACTCAGAGCTTAAAAGTAGCAATACAGTGTAGAAACACTGTCACAAGTAAAAGTCCTGCATTTAAAATCTTACATAAGTAAAAGTACAAAAGTATTAGCATCAAACTTTACTTAAAGTAGTCTATCAAAAGTACTCATTCTGCAGAATGGCCCATTTCCAAATATGAATTACAATGGATTATAATGAGTGATAATGTGTCACTTTAATGCTGGAGCTGGAACAGGTGGAGTTTATTTTGTTACTTTATACAGTATATCATAATATATTAGTTGATTCATTAATAATCTAGTAATTAGTAATTTAAGGTGTTAAAAGTACAATAGTTCCCTCTGAAATGGAGTATAGAAGTATAAAGTAGCCTACCATAAAATGGAAATACTCAAATCACCCCGAACTTGAAGTAACTAATGTAGGGCTACTTTCCACCTCTGGTTTCATGCCTATGCAAGTATCAGACATTTCAGATATTGCTGTTGGCACGGAAGATATACAGTATGCTTTATCGATTATGCTATAAATATGCAGCACCGGATGTCCAAAACCAGTCTGAAAAAGTCCATTTGATTTCATCAAGTTGTCTCCTGCTTTGTGCCATAGACAGTAGCTTGTGCCCGAGTGGCACCATGAGTGGCACCAGTGAGCTCTGGCCGTGACGTCAATCCGTGACGCAGGTTCGCCCTCCATCACTAGTCAAGCCAGCCCACTGACTGAAAACACCACCTAGAAACCAAGTAAGCCCTCGCGTTTAATGGAAATATGTAGTTAGCTCGCACAGTTCAGCATATTTCGAAAACAGGGGCTTTAGTGGAGCTGGTAAGTAAAACATTTTAATATGAGAATGATAAATCACTGTCACTGCGCTTTGCTTTGATTTTCCTGTTTGGAAACGTTTGCCAGCCGAGAAGCTAATATTAGCCTAGCCAAGATGACAACGGTGGTGATGGCGGATGGATTCCGTTATTTCCAGCTGCGGCGGTGGCATCCGATTAATATCGTTGTATTTCAGTACGCAGTCTGCTTTTAAAACTGGATGCTATTTAACAATCATCTAATACGATCCACTGAGCTCCTGACTGGCTTTGTATTGAGCTCAATGCCAAAAGAGAAGTAGCTAGGTTGTGTTGGCAAATGAAAGGTGAAGCTGTTGAAGTATGTTTCATATTCGCCAGCAAAATCCAACAGTGAAAGTAAATGCAGTAATGGCCAACCCAGAATAGACGTACAAGAAACCTACTTCAGTCTCCAGATTGAAATGTTGCTAGCTAGTTGCTTTTACTGCCAATGTTACTAGCATATTTTAGCGTTTGTGACAAGGTTAACGCTTCTGAACATATTCGTAGCGAGCAGCCACAATACATTTTCTCGAACACTGAAAAACTCTGTCTGAATCTCACCATTTTGTTTATTTCTTGCCTGTTTGCTAGCATGCTAACGGTAATGCTAATACATCTCACCCTCTTCCTCCATCAGCGCTGTTAACTTACATGGAAAGTTAACATGGGTGGCCGTGATGATGAAGATATGCCTTATGTTGTGAACAAACAAAAACAAGATGAAGAGCTAAAGAACAAGCTGAATGACAGCAGTCACTGGTGCGACCAGGAGTCCACTGGCAACAATGCCAAGTGGGTCAAAGAAGGTCAGAACCAGCTGCGGAAAGTAGCAGAGAACCAACAGGACCAGGACCATAACTGCAATATCAGCCAGAATGGGAACAAGGATGACTTCCCTCACCAGAACAGCACTCAGGAAGAACAACAGGGAAACGAGGAGCAGACCAAGTCTCCCAAAATAGTAATGACCCCTGGTCTTAGTCAGGAGGAGTCCAAGAACATCCTCAATGAGCCGCTACTTATCGACACGCTGGAGTCGACAGAAGAGAAAGATAAAGAGAGAGAAGAAGATGATAAAGACAAGGAAAAGACATCAGAGGAGGAAGAAGAAGAACAAACATCAGGTGATACCAGAGGAGAGGTGGTGGCAGAAGAACAGAGTAATGTGGAGTCTCAGAGAGAGGGCAGTGTTGTCGGGAGAAATGCCTGCCTCCTGTTCTCCAACATGAATGGGACACCAAATGATGAAGAGTCCAGCTGGCCTGCACTGTCTCAGGACAACCCAGCTGACAGCTCTCCAAATGGCAACAGAGGTAAGTGGAAGTGCATGGAGTTGAAAGCCACACATTTATGTTATAGTGCAACAGGTGAGATGCCTAAAAGAGCAGTTGGGTGTCAGCTTGCACAGGCCACAAGATGCATGGAAACCACATACCGTTACAGATGGAAAAGACATGGTGTAAACTTTGGTATATGCTCTTATTATTCTAAACTATACACTGAGCATCCAGTAGTTGAATTAGTATTGATTGGATAACAGGGCAACACTTAACCCAATTTTTTAGCATTTATTAGTATATCAATATTTAAAAGGTTTAAAACACACTATAATGTAGTAAGTGTTTATTATGAATGTACTTAGGAACTATAATCCTTCTGTAGTGAAGCACCCATAAGTGGAGTGTGGTGGAAAACAGGGCCTAATGAATGACATAAAAAAAAAATTATTTAATACTATCAATTGTGCCTCGTTATTTGCTGACTGTACATTACTGAAAAAATACTTTAGATGGCCTTATATTGGCGTATAACTTCAATATAATGTTTATATTCTACTTATAAATGCTAAATGGGGAGAGCTAAAGTAAAGTGTTACCAATAAAAGCAGGCATGTTTGGAAGTTTGCCTTTTTTTTTCTGCTGCCAGTCTTATTTTTTTCTTTATTTTTTACCGTACTTGTTGTGAAATGGTTGTATTCATAAATTGCACCATTTTCTTTCAGTTTAAAGACTTTCAGTTTGTTTTGGACTGAAATACAAAACAAACTGTATCCATATTGTTTTTCTATTCATTAACTGCTCACAGAACAAATTAAAGCTAAATCTCTAATGTCTTCCAACTAATATATAATCATTATAATAATCTTTGTGGTTGAGTGGGTGAAAGGCTAAAATCCATGCATTGGAGACAATTTCTATGGTCTGTTTTTGTGCAATGTTAATTTGGTGAGTCAGGTCAAATATTTTGGTCGGTGATGCCAGTGTAGTCTCATTTTATCAGTATTCAGTAATATTATAGTAGCTAATTATAGCAACATCTAGTAAGAGTATAGTAATAATCTAATTGCATCAGCATTATACTAGCATTTAGTAATATTGTAAAAGTCAAAACACTCACCGATGCATGGAAGCAACAAAAGACAGCTGTGTTTTTGGTTAAGTTTATAAAGAAGATAAACTGCTGGCCATCGTAAATCATTATTCCTTTGTTTACATTACAATTTATCTGATTGTAAGGTACTATATCTAACCACTTTTAAGAATCAACTATTTCACTGCTGACTACATATTTTACAGAATATTTGTTTTGTCCTTATGTTTTTTCCTGTCTTTTTTTTTTACCAGACATTAAATAATTTTCTGTTTGTGTGTTTCTCCTTTGCTCCCTGCCTTTCAGAGTCCTTTTGGGATTCCAGTGCCTTTGAGACCGACACAGACCTGCCTTCAGGATGGATGAGGGTGCGAGATACATCAGGCACATACTACTGGCACATCCCCACAGGCACCACCCAGTGGGAGCCTCCTTCACCCCTGGGTAAAGTTGGTGACTCCATGATGTCCTCGACTATGTCCCTAGAGACTACACCCTGTGAGGAGACTGAGGTAAGGCAACATTTTTGCTTGGATGAAGGCAAATGGCAGGTGAGTCTGTAGACACTAATATCTTGTTTTAAATTTGCCAGGAATCCTGGGCTCACCTTTCCAGCACAGATGAAGGAGTTGGTGAAGGGGAACTGTGGAATGTAAGTTGTGGTGAGAAAGATGGGTTTGTGCATCATTTCCCATTTTGGCTACAATAAATGGTTTTGGATTGGATTGTCTGTCAAGTTAACATCTTTGAATAAGGGAACATTTCCATTGTTAACTGTTTTTCTTCTTGGCTGTGTCTTCAGGAGGAGGGAGAGGTTGCATCTGATCAAAGTCTGAAGGAGTTTGAAGGGGCAACTCTACGCTATGCATCCATCAACCTGAAGTATGTACTGTTAAAGCTTTGTGATTAGTTAGTATTGAATATATTGTCACCTGTTCAATTCAATTCAAAGCACTTTATTTGTCCCCAAGGGGCAATTCTTATTCTCTTTCTGTTGCTTATCCTCATCTCTTTATCTCTCTCATTGTAGTTACAATTGCTCCCAGTCTGAGGAAGAAGAGAAGCTCGCTCCTCTCTGCACAGATTTAGAAACTAAGGTAAATCAGTGTTTCATGTTGGATCACTCCAATATGTTGAGAGTAAATTAGGGTCTCATAACCAGATTGAGTATGAAGAATACTGTCATTGGTGTTGAGACAAAAGGCTGGATTGAAAATACAAAGGGTGAAATATTTCCACAGGGATTTATAAAGTATGACTTAACCTATTAGTTCTTTCCGGTCAAAACTTGATAAAGCAAAATGACTTTTTGGGCAGGTTGAGCTGTAAAACCAAAATGAATACTTTTTTCTTGTTCTAATTGTATGTTTGTAGCCACGCAAGCATCTTTTAGTTATGGAGCAACCAACACAACACAACACAGGACACTCAATGAGTTGTAGAAGAGTGAAAATAAGCAGCATCCACTCATACTGTAGAGCAGGGATCTTCAACAGGGGGTCTGGGACCCCTAGGGCGTCCTCAGAGTCAATGCCTCCAAATGGACCTTTTTCACATTAGACATTTTGACTTGTCATAGTAGGAAAAGCAGAGCTGAAATTGATAACCTTAACGATGGCTCAATTCCATCAAGTGTCCCAGTAAGATATTTCAGTGAGTCAGCAGCATGCACAATACCAGGGTCTCTCTTAAGTGGAATGCAGCCATCAGTAATGGTTTACTACCAGGACCTCTCCTAAGTGGAATGCAGCCATCAGTAATGGTTCTGAATACACCTGTGCTTTTCCTGCTATGACATGTCAACATGTCTGCTGTGAAAAAGGTTTATTATTGTTAATTTTTTAAAGTGTTTTCAAAAATTTGAAAAAGTCTTAAGATGAATTGAACATATTAGTCAAATATAAATCCCCACTGCTTACTGGCCTATAGTCAAGTCACTAAGGCCATTCAGAGATACAACAATTATTAGGCTATTTGAATAGCTTAGTATTCTATGCAAAAAAAGGTATGTATAAGGCTTTAGGCCGCCCTACAAATTATTGTAGGTCCAGTTTATTATGCAACTTCATTTTACAGGGCTCCAGACTAACTAGGAGCACAGTGGCCCCCAACTGAAAATTTTAGGGTTGCAACCAGAAAATTTAGGTGCACACATCGTAAATCAACATGCTAACCAAATATTCACATTTCTACTAATTTCCACTGTATTACTAATAAGCATTTTGATAATAGAAATTACAATGTGCTGTTTCAAATTTAGTTTCACATTTTATTGTGCACTTTTGAAGATGTAACATAAAAGGTAAACCGACAGCACCATCGCTGTCATGACAGTACAAATATAAAAAAAATATATACCAGCTCTAGTCTCCAGTCTACAATTACAATGAATTCAACAAAAAGTTTTCAACTGCTCTTTACTGTTTCATGTAAAGCACTTTGAATTGCCTTGTTGCTGAAAGGTTCTGTAGAAATCAAGCTGCCTTGCCTTACAGCCTCAGCCTGTCAGTCAGTCCCCAGGGCAGATTAACCACTGTTGTGCCTGCTTATCCGGAAGTGTACAGCACCGTGACCGCTTTTGCCTCGCCGTTAATATCATATCGCAGCAAACGCTGTCTGCGTTAAGTTTTCAACAACTGTAACCACACTTGCAACCACTTTGTCGGCATTTCCGTGACTAACTGTGACTTTGGCGCGCCGGAGCTCCGCTCTCTGTCATATGCAGAGAGGACAGATAAGCTTGCGCTTACGAGCTCTCAGGTACCGAAATTTATATATAATATTTAGTAGGGGGTCCCTGCTCTGTCTCTCTTTCAGTTAAGGGGTCCTTGGCTTAAAACATGTTTAAGACCCCTGCTGTAGAGGATCCAACACACCACCGATTTCCACCCTGTCCTAACTAAATTGTTCTTCACCTTCCCTGTGCTGTCCTCTGTTGTACTAATGTGCTGCATATACTTGTATGGTCAGTGTTTTGCAGTGCGTTCTCTGGGCTGGGTAGAGATGTCTGAGGAGGACATGGTTCCCGGCAAGAGCAGTGTTGCTGTCAACAACTGCATCAGGCAGCTCTCTTATCACAAACACAACCTTCATGACACTGCCGGTATCTGGGGAGAGGTGAGGGGATTTTACTGAGTCGCAAAGACAATGACACATGACAATTCCTGTTATGTCCACTTTGATGTAGATACATTTGAAAAAAGTTTTTACTTGTAAAAAATAATCACACATAAAAACAACCACACTCAAATATCTTTTGAGTGTTGAGTGTTTTTGGTGATTATTGCTAACCAAAGTGATTTATCACTTTAATTCATCCATTGGGAAAGCCTGAATACATTTGCAGATCTTTTTTTAACTGTTAAGAAAAGTTTCCATGGCTAAATTCATATTGGAATTGTAGCAAACTATCTCAAATCGTAACAGCTGAAAGTATACTAATGCATGCATAGATTTCTTACCTGTTAATTTATAGCAGTCCACAAATTATTCTGATAGTTGAAATGTTTTTAAGCCAGGCTGCTCATACTGAGAGTGTGTGTTGTGACAGGGTAAGGACATGCTGATGGTCCTGAAGAATGACACTATGAACTTAATCGACCCACTGGGCCAGACTCTGCTTCATGCTCAGCCCATTGGCAGCATCCGTGTTTGGGGTGTTGGCAGAGACAACGGCAGGTCAGTATTCACAGTACAAGATCAAAATGAAGATGGCAGAACTACACATGATTTGTATTCTCTAACTTCTTACATTTGCTTTCAACAACCCATGCTTCACAAAGGCTTTGTTTGATCTAGAGATGCACCGATTGACCGGCTGGTGACCGGAATTGGCCGATTTTCACGTGATCGGCCATGACCGGCGACCTGCCGGTCAGTCTGACATATGCCAATTTTATGCCAGTCATATTCACTCGGGCGCCGCATGATTAACATCGCGCAACATCAGCATCACACGTGCACATGCAGTTTGTTGTATGTATTTTTATTTGTTATTTATATATCATTTTATTGCCATTACCTGTTTTCATACATACAGAAGTTTAGTTTGCTAAATATATCACATTTCTTTAGTTGCATATTGGATGTGAAAAGAAGGAAATGGTTCTTCCATAACATTGTACTTTAAAGAGTAATTTATATAGTTCTATTTTTATAGTGATCCATTATCTGTTCAAAACATTTTCTATGTTCTATGTAAAATGTTCTATTAAAGAAAAGATAGAAAATACATATTTGTGTGTGCTGTAAAGTGGTTAGAAAAAATGAAATCTGAATCCGCTAAAATTGGTATCGGCTGGTCAAACTCAATGAAAAATTGGAATCGTCCTAGAAAATTGGAATCGGTGCATCTCTAGTTTGATCATTTATTTATGATTGTACTGTTTTGAATAATCATATATTCTTCATTTGACATGGAAGGAAAACATACTTTTTTATTCATATTCTACTTCACATTTTTAATTTGTGTGGAGGTGCTCAGTGAAAACATAATTAGAAAAAAGTATCTGTTAACAATTAACTGAACTGTCAGAATTTTCTCATAATAGGTGCATTATGGCTAATTTACACCTTAAGTTAAAATACATTTTAGCTTCAGGCAATGTTTGTCAAATAACCTTCCTGACTTGTGATGGGACAGGCAGCCTTTTTTCTCACTCATTTGAATGTTCTGCCATTATCCTGTTGCATTAAATGGTCAATTCCTGTTTTTAAAAAAAATGGCTTGGCATTCCTAAAGAAACGTGTCATGACAAGCACATTGCCCTCTGTGCTCTATCATTGCACGCTGCTGCCCTCTGCTGGATTGTTGAGAGCATTGTTGACAAAGATAACCGTGACTGTTTCTGCCTGCTTCCTGTCTCACTGTATTCTAACAATGGTATTTCTTCTTTCATGCTGCATTTTCCATCAATTACAGGGAAAGGTAACACTTACTAAGACTTTATAATTAGAGTTGTCTGTGTGTGTGCTTTATGTGCTCATAAGAATATATTTGTTCAAACTCCCACACTTGTGCTGTATTTATCCTTCATGTAAATGTGGCCTTTTCCATTTGATTTCACCTGCAGGGATTTTGCTTATGTGGCTCGAGACAACCTGACTCAAGTTCTGAAGTGTCACGTTTTCCGCTGTGACTCACCTGCCAGGAACATAGCCACCAGCTTACATGAGATGTGTTCAAAGGTCAGCCATAATTTAATTTATATATATATATGTGTGTGTATGTATATATATGTGTGTGTATGTGTGTGTGTATATATATATATATGTATATGTATATATATGTATGTGTGTGTGTATATATATATGTGTATGTATATATATATATGTGTGTGTGTATATATATATATATATATATATATATATATATTATTATTATTATTATTTATTATTATTTATTATTATTTTTTTCTTCATTATGAATTCCATGCAATATCTTGAGTTTATAGTCAATCATGAGTTTCTTTGAAAATTCACGTATTTTCTTCCCCTTTATTTCATTTTAGATAATGATGGAGAGAAAGGCGACTAAGCCAGGGGTGAGCAGGCTCAGCTCTGACCCGGGTAACCCTGTGGCCATCCCCATTGAAGGTAAAGCAAAGTACCTTCAGGGCCTTTCACACTTTCAATATCCTTATCACTCAAAGTGTGGAAACAGTTACAACAATCAAACACTTAAATCTCTCTTCTTTCTTAACAGAGTTTCCTGCTCCGAAAAATGAACCCTTCCAGCGCTTCCAGGTTTATTACCTTGGTTGTGAGGCTGTGGCTAAGCCAGTTGGTAAGAAAACCCCTTCAAATATATAAAGGTTTATGTAATGGTTGTGCCTTGAAATCTTAAGTATTCTTTTTGTTTCCCAATCACAATTATGACTTTGGCAAAGTTAATGTATTGTATAATGTGCTTGTGTGTTTCTCATTTTTCAGGTATGGATATAATCAATGACACACTTGAGGCAGCAATTAATGGCAAAGATAAAAATGTCTGGACTCCTGTCTCAGTGAATATCGCACCAGCCACCCTCACAATACTTTCAAAACAGGTAACGGACAACAAACTGAACATGTATGTAATGAACTCCTAAAGGGTGATCCGGTGAATTTGGATAAGGGGTGACCGTCTCATCATGATGTGATTTTACAGAAATGTCAGCAGTATGTCTCAGTGTAAAATATTCATGCATTACTTTGAGCATGCACTGTTTACATTACCTACTGTCACTCAACTGGGTCGACTGAATGACATTTTCCTGTTTTGTTTTGTTTTTTTCCCGGTTGGGAACTTTATATTATTCCAAGATGGAGTTGATGAAATTAGCTTAGCATGTCTTTTATGTTTCACCACTTTGGTGTTGCATGTTTTTTGTGTTTTATTTATAAATTTTGCAACTACAAAAAAAGGAAAACAGCATTAGTTCAGTCTGTTTAATTATGGTAACGTATCATTCTTTAAGGTCTGAGAGTAACATGGAACATTGCAAACTGAGAAAATGCAAAACATATACCACATAAAGTATGTAATGTACATGTCATTTATTTTTCTGTCCCCAGAGTGAGGAGGTGCTGTCAGAGTGCAGGGTGCGTTTCCTGTCTTTCATGGGTGTGGGAAGGGACGTCCACGCCTTTGCTTTCATCATGGCGGAGGGTCCCGAAGATTACACCTGTCACATGTTTTGGTGCGAACCCAACGCAGCGAGTCTGAGCGAGGCTGTACAGGCGGCCTGCATGGTGAGTCCTAAACCACTACAGGAGATGAGAACGGCAGGTGGAGAGAGGTAGAGATGAGGTGGAGACATAAATGACTTGCAAATTATTTCAGAGGAAGCTTTAATTCTGTCAAGACTTCACTTCATTGTGTCCCAAAGTTGAAACTAATTTGGCCTAAATGTCAATCGTCCTCGTTAATAGGCACAAGCCAGTGTTTGAGTTTAGTCTAGTGTCTGTAATACACCATTCATGCTGCGTGTGTTTTCTTTTCATAGCTTCGTTACCAGAAATGTTTGGATGCACGTCCACCCAGCCTGTCCTCCTGCTTGCCCACTCCTCCTGCTGACTCTGTGGCTCGACGGGTCAAGAAGGGGGTGCAGAGTCTGCTGGGCAGCTTTAAGAGCTACAGGTCAGGCTCCCAATCCCCTTGAGTTTGAGTGAAGATGATCCACAGTCCATTACACACAAGGTCCATCACCACAGCCCCTTCTCTGTGTCACTTCTCCCTCTCTCATCCTTCTGCCACACTTTCGCCTTACGACTGTTTCACTTGTCTAGTCCCTAGTCTAGTGTGTGTGGAGTAGTTTGTTGGGGGGAGGGGGTGGAATATGTGTGTGAAAAGATTGCATTTATTTCTTTTTCTTTTTTTTTTTGGGCTGTTACTTTATACAACAATTTTAAACTTCCATCTCTAAACCGGTGAAACCCTGGCATCTATCTCTCTTTTCTTTGTTGGGATTCTTTCTGTGAGTCTTAACTATTTTTGTGTTTTAACAGAAACAACGCTATGAATGTCTGATATGGATGTAATATATATTTACATGCAGACGCTAGAATTTGCTTGAAAATGAGGTTGCTAGATTCTCTCACAGAAATGGTTTTGTTTCCTTTTCGTTCTCGGTGCAATTATCATGTTTAACACTCCAGCTTTTCTACAAGATCATGTAACACAGTGGTTGTCAGTTGGCGTCAAGTATCCTAACATTGACTTTCTAAAACATCATTGCACCTCTCTTTCCACCACCTTTTTAGATTGTAAAACAAGCGCTGTATGGCACCACAGTAGTGTGACCCATAGTTATATGTCCCTGTCCCTCCCAAACAATGTATTTTAGTCTTCCAAAGAACTGTATGGTCATCTGTCACATAGTGAGCAACCACTGATTTGAGTGTAGTGTGTTCCTCATACATTCTGCATGAACATTTGCAAGTTCAGTGCTAGTGTGCAATAATCAGATGTTCCTGTATGGTGTGGTGATACGACGGCTGCCTTTGTGATTTATTTGTTCACTTTAATGAGATAGTCTGGCTAGATTGGGTGCGAGGCTATTGGAACAACATAGCCATGTTGAAAATCATTATCTTGTGATAGAAATAATAGTAATAAAAAAAAAAAAAAAAAAAAATAAATAAAAACTACAAACTCTGGGTTTCCACACAGCCGTTTACCACCAACAACTACTGAATAGTACTGTAGAAACTCACCACAAGCTGCATGTTTGGATAGCTTAGAGTTCTTGCTGCTTGCAGCAGTTTAGTGCTTAAGACCCATCAGTGTATCCTGTAAATTCTTTCTGCGTTTCTGTATGGTAAGAGGAGGCTGGAGTTGATGTGTTGTTTGGTGTTTCATAGGCATGTCACTCTAGTTAGTGTCAGTGTTTATCATGAGCTAGCAGTAGAAAGTTAGACTTCCTGTCAGATCCTTCAGACTGAAAAGATGAGAGCAGGTTAATGTTGTATTTACAGTCTGTGTATATGGGGAAACCTAGAGACGACTTCTAATGTGGTTTTCATTTTTTTTTTTTTTTTCAT
This sequence comes from Perca flavescens, assembly GCF_004354835.1. Taxonomy (NCBI): domain Eukaryota; kingdom Metazoa; phylum Chordata; class Actinopteri; order Perciformes; family Percidae; genus Perca; species Perca flavescens. Next base: position 1,222,819 of record NC_041333.1, read on the forward strand.
TGCCACATTTTAACATGTGTGGGCCCCGGCCACTCCAGTTAATGTTTTTATCGTTTCCACACATGACAGTGTACGCCATTAAGATGATATTCACATTAGTTGGTTAGATTTACTTTGGATAAAGAAAACCCTAATAAGCCAAGTTGTATTTTATCTTTTTGTCTGTCAGTGATCAATACTGTATGTAGCACAATAGTAATAGTCATCTTTAATATTAAAGATGCAGTTTGTAAGATTCTTTGGTAATTTCAACCTCTGCAGGGCATTTGTTTGGCCACGTTGAGATATTGGTAGCTACTTACTACCTATCCTCAGGCTCTACACACAGATCTTAAAAAAAAAAAAAAAAAAAAAAAAGTCTACAAATAAGAATTAAATTACAAAAGATATTGTGAAAAAGAATGTATAGACATACATAACAAATGCAACTTTGAATTTAAAAGACAAAAAGTACATCTATGAAACATGTCCACTATATCATGCTGATATTAAAGTGAGACTTTCTGTGTTAAATGTTTGAGTCTAACTGGTGCATAATGATTGATCTATGGTCTAAAATAAAGCCATTTTTTTAAATAATTTGGATCAAGTCATTTACCTGCTATCAGCATTGAATTGTTCACAACTTTTAATCATTCTAGATGTTTTGTATTTTAAAAAACACTCATATTTTATATTTTTAAGTTTAGAAGAAGGCTGAAATCAGAAGTGTCCTCAAAAGAGTGCTAAAGAAGTTTAGTACTTGTATAAAATATAGCCACAAAATACATAATCCATGTTCTAAATGTATGGATTGGAAATGAGTCCTATTTGAGTAGCAGTGTGACAGATTTCCAGCATAAAGCTGTCATGGAGTCTGCTCTGTTGTCTGACCTTATTGAACGGCCTTTTTTCAAACTTACATTCATTTATTCCTGTTAGATGTTTTTAACGTCTTAGAAGTTATAATTAACACTAAAACTCTTACCAACTGCTTCTTTATATGTGTAATATATAACATTAATGAAAATTAGACTGCATTGACTCATATTACTGCCATGTCACTCATGTGTCACTTGGAATTATTTAGCTTTTTCAAAGTTTGCTGTGTCCAGACAGTGGCAACACTAAAGAACATTAGCAGATTAATTTATTTCTGTTCATGTAAATTAGGTGTATAAAATGTATGTATATAAAAGTCACTGCACAATAAATGTGAACATATAACTGTTTATCTTGTTGTCTTTTAATATCTGAGGAGTTTTTGTTTGTTTGTGTGCAGCCAAGTGGGTCTGAAGAGATTGTTCCCAAAGGGCAGGTCTGGATCTTATAGCCTGAACATGTCTGCTTTGGTTTCTGGTTGTGGAAGCATACTTTTATTTTTTTTTTTTTTTTTTTCTAACAATTGCTTTATCTGCCATTCACAGCTTTTCCATTAAAATGTAAAAGAAGCCACACACAACCTGCCTGGCTCTTTTGCATATGCATTAAAGCTGCTGACACTAGTTTTACCATATGAACTGACAGAGCATGAACAAAAAACGCAACCAACCCCATCCCCCCCCCTCCTCCCTCCAAGTCACCTGTTCAGTGTCCCCCCCCATTAAAAGGATGTGCAGGGCTGGTTATTGTTTCCTAAGAGATGGCTTTTGGAGATGAAAGCTGCACATCGGGTGGAATCCACAGTGGCCGCAGACTGCTAATAATTGGCTCCACCATCTCCACACCAATATCAAGACTGCCCCCGTGCCAGCAGGATCCTGGAGCAGCAGGACAGATCAAGGCTCTGGCCGATGACCGAGACCTAGTCTGTGCTAGCTGACATATTGACTTTAGTTTGTATCCAAGTCCACTACCATAGTCTGGCCTATCAGTGGTGTATTTCAAAAAATAAATCCCCGCTCCGGTTTACACCACAGGAGTCAGCTTGAGCAATGTTTATGTGTGAATTTCAGGAAACGATTTCAGGAAAAAATCGAGTTGCGATGTTTTTTCTCCAGATTGCGGTTACGATTCGATTTGCGATTTAAATATTTTCTTCAGCTAAAGTTCCATATTCACTGTGTAACAGATCCATGTCACTATCAAAATTGCTCTATATTCTTATGCAAGGATGAGAACATTAATATGAATTTCCAGCAGTGTTTTTCTTTTAATAAGCATGGGACATTGAACAGTCAAACACAGAACATGTTATCACAATTATAATAAAATAACCGTTCCATTAACAAAAATATCACTTTCCTGTAAACAGAAATGTCTGCTATGTCTCAGTTCAACAGCCGCATCTACATATTACTATCATATTAAATAAAGTAATACAAAATAAACGAAAAATCCACAAAAAATAGGGCATTTCTCTAAACAATCTGTGATATGTAACGTTATTCTAGCATTTATCTTGTGAAAAAACAGTAAATACAATAATAAAAAGATGAATAAAATATGTTAAACCAAATTTTATGCAGAACATTCAACTAAATATTAAATTTGATTAGTTGCAGTCTTCACGATTAGCTAATCGCATTCTGTAATAATGTAACTGTAATCATTTGTGTACAGTGCTAAATAGCAAATGTTAGTAGCTAAGACCTAAAACTAAGATGGTAAAGCTGGTAGACATTTAACCTGCTAAACAACAGCATGTTTTGTCATTGTGTGCATGTTAGCATGCTGGCGTCAGAGCACCGCTGTGCCTCCAAGAGCTACTAGTGTGGCTGAAAGCTACGCTATATAGGCTACTAATTCTAAGCAGTTTTTAAGTATGTAGTGTGTTGCCTAAAATGTAACCGTGAAACAGTCAGTATTAATACTAAAAAAAAACAAGCCTGCTGTTGATGGACACTATTATCCCACAATGCAATGCACAAAGGAAAGGAGGAGCCGCTCACAGGTGGAAACTAATCGTTGACGGTGATGAAACAAGTTCCAGGAAGACCTGAGAAGACTAAAAAAATGTTTAATGTTGGTTTAACAGACAGGACAGGAGCATTCTAAAGGCACAGTTTGACTGCCTTTGCACGGTGCACAAAATGCAGCATTTCCTGTCCAGGAAAACAGTTGAGTATGTTGATTTCTTATATACTAACTGCAAAAACAATATACTACTATGAAGTATAGTTTAAAGTATGTAGGCCTACTGTATGTAGTATGGAGTTGGGACACGGTCTTTATTATCCATTCATGCATCATTTTTTTTTACTTTGTTAACACTGTTGTAGAGAAGTGTTTATTTAACTTTATGTTTATGTTTTATACTGAGTTTTAATATTTATACTGAGTTTCTAATATTCTGCCAACCTCATTTATATCAATAGGAGGAGACAAACAGCTTCAGCAAAAAGTGAAGATTACCAACTTCATAAAGGTAGGACTGTTGTTTTAGACTGTATTTGTAGGTGTACTTAATATCCTGCAACTGAGTTTATAGACTGTGTAATATAATGTGTTCTTTGAATATTTATTCCTTATACAAAAGCATACAATGGTTGTGTACAGTCTTGTATACATGGATTATGAATGTGCGCGAGGTGGCATGTTTACAGGCCCTGAATCCCTTTGTCTCCTCTGTATTCAGATGCGTGCTATTGTGTTGCAGTGTGTGCCCGTGAATCTCTGAAGACTGAATTTATGCACTCTGTTTTTGCCGGTTGTCAATCACAATTTACATAGGTCGGCCCATGGAGAAACTAATTACAGTTATAATTATTCCTATAGCCTAATTATGCATATGGCATTTGTTAAATGGAGATTTATTTTGAGTAATGAATGTGTAGTCTTGTGGAACATTGCTTTTCCTCTCGGTGTGGAGGAGAGGACTTGTGTCTCCTCTGCTGGGCTCTTCAATCTAATCACCAATCTCAGGCGTGATGAAAGGTATCAAGGTCTGAGAGAGATGATGGGAATCCCTGTAGGGCACAGGCTTTTCTGACTCATTCAGATTGCAAGAATACACCTCTTTGAACAAGGATTCTCATATCCTCTGCAGCCTCTGTTTCAACACTCCTTACCCGTTCCGGTTTCTACTGCTTTTGTTTGGTTTAGTTGTGCCCACTTCTGCAGAGATCTGAGGTTCTTGGTAATCGGGGACGACACCACTCAATGCTGTGCTTTGGTCCGGACCACAGCAAATCAAACACAACCACAGGACGTGTGTGAAGGCACGGAGTTAGATCAACTACAGAGGCGAGGATAATACTTTTTATGCTACCACTATAGGGAGTATTAAAAAACACAATTCCTGCTTCCACAATCCTATAACGTCCATAATCATATGGGACACCTAAAAAAACATGAAATGACAGGTGATAGAGAAAAAACCACAAACAATACTCATGCAAGACACAAATGTATGTACAATCTCTATTAACGCCCTGAGCAACTCATTTGGGGATTAAGCGGTCTAATCTCAAAATGTTCAGTAATTCATTCTCCCCCAAATAACTCAGTGATTGCTTTGCCAGTGGGAGCAGCCAGCAGCCAGCACTGGTGTCTGGATAATCATTTCCCCAGTGGTCCTCCAGCCATTCTTGCAGCTCAGGCACAGTTAAGTAGCAGTTCAGTGCCCACAGCAATCTGAGAGGAGCCACTGTCTTTACTGCCTCCGCTGTCCTGTAGCATGCAGTATGGGATGATGCATGACAATGTTCACCTAAACCATAACTTAGACCAGAGGTCTTCAACATTTTTTAAGCCAAGGACCCCTTAACTGAAAGAGAGACGGAGCAGGGACTGTCTACTACATATATTGTATAAAATGATTTGCATATAAAATCGGGCCTTATGTGTAGGGCGGCCTAAAGTCTTTATATATATATATAGTAGTGCATAGAATACTAAGCTATCATAATAATAATTGTTGGTATGATTTTATAAATCATGTTTTAATGTTAAACGTACATGTAGCACAGTGAATGCTTAGGATGAACTGTGGGTGGCTGCCTTAGTGACTACCTTCTTACAGGCCAGTGAGCCTATCAATCTTTTTTCACAAATAGGCTTTGCTAATAATATGTTGGATTCATGTTAAGACATTTTAAATTTTAAAAAAGAACTTTCAAAAAATTAATTTGGTGGCACCCCTGCAGTTACTCTGAGGACTCCCACCCCAGAACTGGAGTGTGCACACAAGAATTTTGGAAGGGGGTTATTCATATGATCTCAACAATCGTATTAGTAAATATTCCATAAGAACCTTTATTTCATTTATACCCATTGGATCTTTGAGAGCGAAAGAGTATACATTTCTGATTATGTGTATATTGCTACTTACTCCTCTGACCTGGGGAAAAAATGACAAGCCAAATATTGAGAGAAAAGTGCTTATGAAGAAATTGGAAACCATTCATTCTTTATACACCAGGGGAAAAAATGCAGAAAAATGCCCCCTGTAAGTGATATAAATTCAATTATGGCTGACCTTTGAACACATCTCATGTAAGCTGGTGTCTATGTTCTTGGCAGGTGAGTCACAGCGGAAAATATGACACTTCAGAACGGATTATTGATACTGATGCATTAATATGTAATGTAATATGTAGCTGGTAAAACAGAGACAAAATATGTATCTCTAAAATGCAGCTCAGTTGAAGTATAAAGTCACAAAATGGAAATATTCAAGTAAAGTACATGTAGTTCAACACTGTGATACAGTAAAGTAGGCTAAATGTTCTTAGTAACATTCCACCACTAGTCATTTCCAGTGTTTTTTTTTATATTTAATATTTTATCAGTGTCTACCCCCAACCCTTATTTCGTTCACATAGGAGTCACAAAGTGCTATACAGAAGGACAAAAAGAAAAATATGTAATGAAAGAGACAGAACAAAACATGATTATGAAATCCTACTAGGAAATGGAGAGCACAAGGGAGTATGAAGATGCTTGATTTCTTTGTGTGAAGATGTTTCAACAACAACAGTGAAAGCTCGGTTTCCTGGTTACCTGCTACTTTTGAGGTCGTCCTAATTTAAAAAAATGTTGAGAATGTTTTCTTGTTGGGATGCTGCATGTTCCGCTTAAACAACACATGCTGACTTTGGCTAGGAAATGTTTCTTTTTGTTGCAGTTTTTGGGATAATGGAAAATGTGCCTGTTTGACAACTATTCACATTGACCTTCCCACCAGTTACCTCTAAATGAATCTTTTTTGAGTTGGTCTTCGACCTGTTTGCGATAGAAAGGCCTCTGAGTCTAGCCTCGTGAGACCATCTTGATCTGGCGAGCTCCAGTTTTCCACTCGCACATCAGTCTGGCATCTTGAGGCAGAGAAAATTTGGAGCCGTTAGCCAAACGACCGGGTCAATCAGCGTTGGTTTTGAGGAGGGTTAGGTGGTGATAGACCGATGGTTTATCCAATCAGCTAACCAGTATTATCAGCCAGCTGTAGCCCTAATTCTGTTAGCCTCTCGCTAATGCTTTTTTTCTCTTGGATCCTTCTTTTGGAATATGGTCTGGGAACCTGAAATGGTGTCTTTTATTCCTAAATTCTCGTTACACAAACGGCAAATATCCTTTACCGACATGTTGCTTGCATGCTGAGCTAACGAGCTATGCTTTGCCTGCAGCAGCAGGGGCGGGCTTGTGGTTGTATTTTCATACGCTTCGTGGATCTGATTGGTTGATTTGGCCCGTCTATCACCAACATAGGTGATAGACAGATGGTTCATCCAATCAAATAACCAGTATTCCGCCCCTTCCCAAAAGTTCTCCAACGGAAAGTTCCCAGATGGATATGCCGAGCAAATGCGAAGCAATCCATCTGGCGGAATCAGGTTACTCTGAGTCTGCCACCAACAAGTCCTTTTGTTCCAAGACAAATCTACTTCTCTAGCCCACCTTGGCCCCTCCCTCCCTCCTCCAATTAGTCATTTCTATTCAAATGTGTCAAATTCCATAATAGAGTAATTGCTATGAAGAATAGCAACTGTCGTGCTGGAAATGAATGGTCTTTATGTTTGGTGCAATACCATGTCACTGGAATATTTAATCATTAAACTCGAGATGACACACAGCCACTTCATATTCATACTGTGTGATGATTGTTCTATGATTGGAGTTCGTGGAGAAAATGTCTCATTATAAATAAGGATGAAACACTCCAACAGTGTTTACAGATACAGACACAATGCTTTGAATGTTTCCTCATTACCATCTCCCATTATTCCTTTAAGATTTAAAGGAGTAGTTAAACATTTTGGGAAATGTGCTTATTTGCGAGACCTATCTCCACAGCGCAGTGTCAGTGATGGAGTATGGTCTGGCTACACCACCTGTCTATTCTGGGATATGGGAACAAAGGCTCTGGCTTGTGTGTATTTCTTTAAACCAATCACAATCATCCTGGGTGACGCTAAGCCCCGATAGGGGGAAACCTCTAGCCTGGCTGTCCCAAGGTGACAAAACCCACCTACTAGCACCGGATGTCCCTCCCCTCTCACTAAGCTAAGATAACCGCCAGCTGGCTGTAGCTTTACATTAAACAGATCAATATGAGAAAGGTACCAAAAAATGCCTTTTACTCTGTAGCTGCAGTGTTTCTGCAGTCAAACTGAGCCAACGCAGATCTAAAACAGTCTGCCTTACAGGTGTTAAGATTATAGGCGTCATTTACAGGGGGGATGGGGGGGTCACAACCCACCCAATAATCAAAACAGGATAGTGCGGGGCGACCTCTAGCTCGCCCCATGTTGGCTCAGTCATTTGCAGCGGCCCAGGTTTGAGTCTGACCTGCTGCTCTTTGCTACGTGTCATCCCCCATCTCTCTCCCACCTTTCCCGTCTATCCACTGTCACTATCTAATAAAGGGAAAAAATGCCCCAAAAACTAATCTTAAAAAAACAACAAAAAACTGGATAGTGCCCCCAAAGTTACACCCTTGGCTAAGATGAACATTGAGAATAACTATAATAAGTCTATCTAAGAAGACAACAACTTCTCTCCACAGACCCCACCAATCTGACGGCACAAACCCTCCCGAGGCATTCTGCAACAAATTGCATCGTTACTTTGCAAATTTGTTCAAGCAATCAACTCAATCTCACTTGGGGTACCAATCTGACAACAGGAATGATTAGAATCCTGGGCGGCTCGCTGCTTGTCACTTGGGACCCAGATGAGAGCGGAATTACAATGAAGCCTGAAATTGCGTGCTATTGTTACCTCCCTGTGTTCCTGTCCTCTTTCTCCATCCACCCTTTTCCACATGCCCATGTCTGTCTCCTCTATTCTATCCTTCGGAGATGGGGTAACAAGGTGTGACTGTTCGAGACAAAGCCAAAGGGTGATTGTCTAGAATGGGAGACTAGAAATAGCTCCTGTCCCATCTTTTATTACAGCGCAGACCTGCCACCACCCCTGATTTGGGAGATGAAATATGCAAAGTTTATGTGAAAATGCGATGGAGGATTAGAGTTGATGGCCCTTAATGTAGTAGTGGTGGACAGGAAGTGCTTTAAAAGAGGAATGAATACTTCATCGTAGCATATCTTTGCAAGGAATTTCGGCAAGAGAGGCGGCTTAGTTGAGTTCCCTGGGTTTGGACAAAAATACATTAAAATGACCTCAGGAATTATGGTGAAATGCAAAGGGCAGAGGCAGGCGGCTCTCAACTTGCTTTACATTTATCAGTTTCTGCTCACATGTTCCCTTTGAGAGAGGGGTTGGGGGGGTGAAATGACCTGACGGGAGCTGAGGGGAGGAGAAGCAGGCTGTTGATTCTCATTTCACCGTTCCCATCTCCCAGCAGGATTGTCTGAGACATAGATAAATACTGCCAGCACTGCGATTTATAAGCTGTGCAGCAGACACAATTTCACCCATTACCTGACTGACTCCAAAGTCCAACACGCTTGAGTCCCCTGCATACAGAGTGCCGTGATTTCAGCCGCTTTTGCCATTCTTGTGTCCTCCCTTTGCCTTTCCTCTAACTCTCTCTTGTCAACACCACAGGGGAGAAGGGAACTCTCACACCCTGAATACCTTCTTTTTTTTTTTAACTATTGTGATGTGCTTTGTGCAAAAAAGAATTATTATTTGTTTCCAGTCTGGCCAAGTCTTTAATTTGTTGTGAATGTGTGTGTAATCTTAGCTCACATTTTAAGTCAAATTCCATGTCATCTGGAAGTAATCTGACCACATTCTACAGTACAAATAAACACTGTAAAGGGATAGGGATGAGAAGGAAAAGGTCATGCAGACCCTAATTTAGCAGATCCAAAATTATTTTCTTCCTAAGAACAGACAGATAGGGATGTGAACCAGCACACAGATTTAAATTTCAATTCAACAGCATTTGCGCTGAAAACCTTGAACAATTTATGTCCTCACCAGTAACTCTATGTTCTCTTCGTAGTGGAGTTAAAAGACCCAAACTACAAAAAGCACATTCTCTTATCTCTCGTGATAACTCATCCCACAGATAGTTTGGTTTTATCTGGCCAAGTTGTGAGGTATCTGTCTCTGAGATATTTGCTGCCCCCCCAATAAAATGGAGGTGAATAAAATATATAATACATTTTTTATGTATATAATTCGGGCAAACTGGCCCTTTTAATATGGAGATCATGCCCTGTTCCACTTCTGCCATATTTTATTTCTATTTTCAGCTGTGATTCTGAATAGACTCTTTTAAATGCTCATTTTTGTGTTGTCTATTTTTAAAATTACTAAAGAGAAAGGTGTATGACAAGCTGAGACTGTGACAGTAGCCAGTCTGATATATCTTATTCCTCTGTGCCATTGACCTCCATTGTTGTCCTTAAACTATTAAAAAGCCATCAATGAGCACTGTTGCACTGGGTGACATGTTCCTTAATAACAAGGAACATGGCCTCTGTAGTTTATTTTTGAGTCAATCCCACATACAGAATAGAATAGAATACAGTACACCGTCCTGCTGCTATATTTTCACAAGAGCACCGAATGTGTATTCATCCGCAGCTAAAAATAGTCCCCTTTGTGCTTTGTTAACTCCTTTACAGTAACATTTGCAACAACAAAAAAACAGTGGCCAGCAGTTTTAGGAATATACTTATTACTTACTTACTTATATTTATGACCAGTTTTTCAAAGATTTGCATCTTCTTTAGGAGTGCCACAGACTTGGTATGGAAGATGAAAAGTACCGACAAACAGGCTAATAGATTTTTGGTCTTTCAATTAGATTTGTTACAATAAGAAATATATATATATATATATATATATATATATATATATATATATATATATATATATATATAGTGACCCTAGCTTTATCCTCACTGCTTGTGTAGTTGTTTAAATTTAAATGAAAGACAATGGCGTATTAGTGACTTCTGTAAATAAGCATAGGCTCCCATTTCACCAGCTTAGCAGTAACAGTTTCATTATTGTTCAAAATGAAATAGTGGAGCGAAAATAAACATTATCATTCATATAATAACTATTTGGTGAAGTACATTTTAAGTGTACTTTAATAAGGGATTACTGTTACATCATATTAAATATGTAAAAAGGATTTAGAGACAATGTTTGACATTCAATCTCTGGTACCTATAGCAGCAAACAGGCTCTTTTCTGAACTTGAGGCGATTTTATTTCCAGTAGTATTAAATACCACAGGCTTTCCTCCCCATTCTCATTCAAAGTCAAATTACGCTTTCAAGGCCTGCCAGTAATATGGGTTAATTGTTCTGGATGGCTGGATCACTTCCAAGCAGTTCATCCAATTTCCATTTAAATTGAGCTATCGGAGCGGGACATGGGCAATGCTTGGCTCGGCAGCTTTGCAGACAGGCGACACCGGCACACCGCTGGCTGGGGTGCATAGAAACCTGTTTACAGGTCATACTGGACACTCTCAAGTAGCTCGCAACAAATGATATATAGGCGCACACCTTGCTGGTTCTCTCAATAGGGCTTTAAGATGGAGGAGAGAAAAAAACCTTGTATAGTCAAACCAGTCAAGTGTATATACATTGCTTCATTGTCAGTCTCCTGTTGGCTGTGGCTCCTTGTGACCCGACAACAATAGAGGAGAACATGGCGCTCCTAATTTCTTTCTTTACCTTCTGCTCTGGTGATTATTTGCCTTTGGAGCAGGGGTACGTTTTTTAAGGACCCCTTAACTAAGAGAGATGGATCAGGGAATTCCTACAACATATATTGTATAAAATGAAGTTGCTTATTAAACTGGTCCTACAATAACATGGAGGGCGGCCTAAAGCCTTTATACATACTTTATTTATGGTGCATAGAATACTAAGAAATTAAAATAATAATTGTTGACATGATTTTATAAATCATGTTTTAATGTTAAACATTGATTTGAAAGCTATGGATAGCTACCTTCAGATAGTGGTAACGAACCCCCTCAAGGACCCCACTTTGAGAACCACTGCCCTAGGGGTCCCGAACCCCCCGTTAAAGATCTCTGCTTTAGAGTAAGAGCTGCACTCCTCTTCCTCCTCCTCTGTGTAGCTCTTAAAAATGTTGGTACCAAGATGCTATTTTGTTTGTCGTTGCCATTGCAGCGTTCATGTCATAACATTTCTCAAACCCTTGGACAGGTTCACCATCAACAGCACGCCCCACTGATTTTAATTTGAGCTGTTGATTTAAGGCTTCCGTTTTCTTCTCTCTTATAACATGTGGACTCTAATGAGCCCTGATTGGTTCCTCCCACTGCTATTGTCATACACCTCTTTGTTTTTTTTACTCTGCATATAAAATCAAGGGGGTGCATTTTATTTCAACAACATGAATACATCATCTTTCATCACACGAGTCATGCTTATGTTTCCTAACAAAACAAACTTGCTTTAGAATATAAGAGGCAGAATCAAATCACATCAAATACACCACAGGGCTCTTTTGTTGCTTCACTTTTAGTACTTTTAAACTTGAAGTCAACACTCCCCCCTTCCAATTGCTCATTTACAAGAGAGGTATGGTGTCTCAAATCCTTAAATTTAACCCTTTACTTTCAGATGTTTTACCACTGCACTTAATGTCGGTATAAAGAGCTACCCATAACATTTTCTTCAAAGACAAAGAAAAAAGATGAACAGTAGAGGGTGCTAATGCAACATTATATTGGATGCAATCTGCAGTTAAACCATAAAAGAAGTAGTAAGTGGTGTTCCATGCAATAGAGGAGTTATTGGAGCTCTCTTTTTGGAGAGCCACTTCAAACTGAAGTTACCTCCAAAACAAGAAAAGAGGAAGAAGTGGGTCTAAATGCAGTCAATTCTCAACTGTAACAACTGGATGAGGATCTGTGCAGAGGGGGGTGCTGAGAAATAACTGCAAATACCCACTCCCCTTTATACAACAATATCTAGCTTTAGCTGGTGCCTCTCATTAACAAAACTATTGAGTCATGCTAAGCATTCGGTTTTCCACTGTTGCACAATTAATAATTATGTTGACCCTTTTTCTAATTAGCAAATTTGTTATTAATCCAAACAAAGATGGTCAGTGGCTTGTGGCTCATGGTAGCGTGGTCGCCCTTCAACCACAAGATTGGCAGACAGAATGTTTTTTCATCCAGATGTTTGAAGAGTCTTTAAAGGCCCTGACACACCAACCCGATGGCCGACCACCAAGCTTTGTGACTTCAATGTAATGGTAATACATGAGAGGCTCAATCTGTGGCTATGTCTAACGCAGCCTCCACACACCACAGTCAGCCCCTGTGCTCTCTGGATCAGCTTGGATGGCTTGCATCAGTCATACACCCAAAGCCAATCCAGCCCAACTTCTCATAAAATCCACACCATTCTGTATCATCGATTCGTTCCCTTTTAGAAATGGGCCCCATGTCACATGTATTGTTGCTAGATTGAAAAGGTGTTGGCCAACATCTGCTGTAAATCATAAACCTCCATTAACCAGAGAGGAATCCATTCTGCCACCAGGCATCAGCTCCCTCTGTCTCTTTGTTCTGGGTCAAACCATTGTCTTAGTTTTTATTTTTGCAACCTTAGCAGGCCAGACCCTCCATCACTGTCTCCACCATCAGAGACGATTCTCTCTCTCGGGTTTGTGAACAACAATGATGTCGGGTACAACATTAAAACGTTTAACCAAGTGCAGAGGCAGCGTGACCCCACAGGCTCACACGATCAGTCAGGTCAGGATGAGAAAATGGAGGTCACATAACACACAAACACATATTATTCTAAGACACTAAATGACACTATTGGAGGGAGAGGTCAAACACACTTAGGCTCACGTTTGACTTATTTCATCTCTGTATCGTCGCCTTTATTTGAGTTCATTTAGTTCACCCAAACCAAATAAAAACATTTGTTGTCACTTACCCCTTAGTGGTATAGCCTATCTATGTTTAGGTTTTCTTTGCTGAGGTTCTGAGATATCTGTCTCTGAGACATTTTGGTTTTGTGGCTTCTAATATATTTATAAAATCACAACATATCAGACTTTATCAGGAAAAGAATTATGAAGTACTTGATTTCTTTCCATTGTTGTCCCTGGTGTGTACACTCAAGACAGAAATAAGCATTCAACGCCTGACATTAAGATATACAGTACAGGCCAAAAGTTTGGACACACCTTCTCATTCAATGCGTTTTCTTTATTTTCATGACTATTTACATTGTAGATTCTCACTGAAGGCATCAAAACTATGAATGAACACATATGGAATTATGTACTTAACAAAAAAGTGTGAAATAACTGAAAACATGTCTTATATTTTAGATTCCTCAAAGTAGCCACCCTTTGCTCTGATTACTGCTTTGCACACTCTTGGCATTCTCTTGATGAGCTTCAAGAGGTAGTCACCTGAAATGGATTTCCAACAGTCTTGAAGGAGTTCCCAGAGATGCTTAGCACTTGTTGGCCCTTTTGCCTTCACTCTGCAAACCAGCTCACCCCAAACCATCTCGATTGGGTTCAGGTCCGGTGACTGTGGAGGCCAGGTCATCTGGCGCAGCACTCCATCACTCTCCTTCTTGGTCAAATAGCCCTTACACAGCCTGGAGGTGTGTTTGGGGTCATTGTCCTGTTGAAAAATAAATGATGGTCCAACTAAACGCAAACCGGATGGGATGGCATGTCGCTGCAGGATGCTGTGGTAGCCATGCTGGTTCAGTATGCCTTCAATTTTGAATAAATCCCCAACAGTGTCACCAGCAAAGCACCCCCCACCATCCCACCTCCTCCTCCATGCTTCACGGTGGGAACCAGGCATGTAGAATCCATCCGTTCACTTTTTCTGCGTCGCACAAAGACACAGCGGTTGGAACCAAAGATCTCAAATTTGGACTCATCAGACCAAAGCACAGATTTCCACTGGTCTAATGTCCATTCCTTGTTTTTCGTGGCCCAAACAAATCTCTTCTGTTTGTTGCCTCTCCTTAGCAGTGGTTTCCTAGCAGCTACTTGACCATGAAGGCCTGATTCAGTCTCCTCTTAACAGTTGTTCTAGAGATGGGTCTGCTGCTAGAACTCTGTGTGGCCTTCATCTGGTCTCTAATCTGAGCTGCTGTTAACTTGTGATTTCTGAGGCTGGTGACTCAGATGAACTTATCCTCAGCAGCAGAGCTGACTCTTGGTCTTCCTTTCCTGGGGCGGTCCTCATGTGAGCCAGTTTCGTTGTAGCGCTTGATGGTTTTTGCGACTGCACTTGGGGACACATTCAAAGTTTTCGCAATTTTCTGGACTGACTGACCTTCATTTGTTAAAGTAATGATGGCCACTCGTTTCTCTTTACTTAGCTGATTGGTTCTTGCCATAATATGAATTCTAACTGTTGTCCAATAGGGCTGTCGGCTGTGTATCAACCTGACTTCTGCACAACACAACTGATTGTCCCAACCCCATTAATAAGGGAAAAAATTCCACTAATTAACCCTGACAAGGCACACCTGTGAAGTGAAAACCATTTCAGGTGACTACCTCATGAAGCTCATTGAGAGAACACCAAGGGTTTGCAGCGCTATCAAAAAAGCAAAGGGTGGCTACTTTGAAGAATCTAAAATATAAGACATGTTTTCAGTTATTTCACACTTTTTTGTTAAGTACATAATTCCATATGTGTTCATTCATAGTTTTGATGCCTTCAGTGAGAATCTACAATGTAAATAGTCATGAAAATAAAGAAAATGCATTGAATGAGAAGGTGTGTCCAAACTTTTGGCGTGTACTGTATTAGAAACTAAGAACTAAAGACCAAAAAACAAGTTTCCCCCCCCCCAAAAAAATATAAATATCTATCTATCTATCTATCTATCTATCTATCTATATATATATATATATATATATATATATATATATATATATATATATATATATATATATATATATAGATATAGATATAGATATAGATATATAGATATATATAGATATATATAGATATTTATATATTTTTTTAGGAAATACTTTTTAGGAAATACTATCTAACTGGCATTAAACTGAAACAACCTTAAAAGAATAGTTCAACATTTTTGGAAATATGCTTATTTACTTTCCGGCGGTGTGTGTGATTTGCTGCTGATTATTGCCTTATACTGAACATTAGAGTTGTATCAATCATCTCATCTAATTTTCCTGCAAAAAAATGCGTTTCCCAAAATGTTGAACTATTCCTTTTAAATTAAAACCATCTGCATTGCTCGATATTATAAGCAGTAAGTGAGAGAATGTTTTTTTTTTTTTTTTGTGTGATTATGGTGAACTGACCCTTTTAAATAATTGCATTTAGGTTCAGAGAGGAAAGTGGGAATGAGAGAAATAATGAAATGTCTGTTCCATTTGTTGTTGTGGTAAAAATGCTTTTGTTATTGTGTGGAAATACCTAAAAAACATCGGACACAAATACAAAAACAAATGTTTTGTATCTTCTACACACTATAATGAATAATTTGTCCACAATTTAATGCACTACGACTCAGCCTGTGAAAGGCTGATTCTGAACCAGACTCAGGTCTCTCACATTAGTAGTTCCCCTTGCACTGCCCTTGACTTGAACGCAGTGAGCCCGAGGCGCTGGGCTGAGGGCTGGGCTCCCCCAGGCTCCCCTCCCCCAAGGACACTCTGCAGGTTGCCTGCCGTCTGCTAGAAAAAAAAGAAAAAGAAAAAAAAATACATGTCCAGATACTTCTATTGTTCTGTGCTCTGATCTTCACACAGGTTGCTAAAACAAAGCCCTCTTATTAATATTTATAGCCTCTCTGATGGGACGGGATCAATGGAGAGAGGAGAAAGAAGAGAGAGTGTGCTTGAATAATCATCATCCATCTACTTCCAGCCCTCTCTCTCGCTCTGTCTCTCTTCTCTCCATCTCTCTGAAGTAGATGTGATGTTTTAAAGAGGAATTCAGTGTGTGAGCAGGAGACGGAAATTTGATGAGATAGGAGAGAGAAAAATGTCTGTATTCGTGTTTGCACATGTGTGTGTTTATTTTTGCTTCTGTGCCTTGCTACTGCCACCTTTTCATTCATTGTTTTTCTATACATTAATAGCTTAATGAAGTGACACAGCACACTCTGCATCCCCATTTGCCTTCATAAATACAAGTATATCCGTCTGTACTGACATCTGTTTAAAGCCTAGCAGTAGTTTCTGTTGACTTTCCTTTGCCTTTATTTCTTCTCTTTTCCCAGCTGAAGATGTGTGGGAGTCAACTGCAGAGTGGATTTGTAACAGACTCCTGGTGTCTTCATTGGCAGGCCCAGCATGGTGGATCTCCAAGATGAAAAGTCTGACAGCCTGAGACAGTCTGCTCTGCGTCTTCAGTAGGTGGGCACACTGCCCAGTGCTCAGTAAGCGAATTAGGTGGGCAGTATGCCCAACACTGCCCCTCCTGACTGACAGAGGCCCTGCCGAGCGGGCTTTAGCTGCACAAGGAGAAAGTTATTAATCAGATGTGTTTGCTTCTTCTTGCTTTTCCTGCAGAGGAGGAGGAGGAGGAGGAGGAGGAGGAGGAGGAGGGAGACCTGGCTTGGTGATGAATGCCCTCACTTCTACGCGTTTCAAAAGTACAGTTTATCCATGAGGAATGGAGCAGCTTGTACATGGGCTGAGGGGAAATTGCCTTTTCCTTTGACCTGCAGCCACGGGTGAGGAAGTGAACGGAACGCGATATGAGAGTGTCTGCCCTCTGCAGTGATGAATACGGTGTAAATTAGAAGAAGAGGCCTTTCAATCTCGAGCGCTTTGGCTTTTCCCATTCTTGCCGTTTTAAATTGTTTTCTGTCTTTTGCTCCACAGCCCATTCCTGCCTCCCTCGTTTTTTTCTTAATCTCTCTTTCTTTTTTTTTTCTCTTCCATTTTATATCTTCTCCCCCCACCCCCACCTCCACCCCCTCCACGCTGCAGCAGGGTTCTGGGGGTGTGCGGTTTGACAGGTTGAGCTCTGGGAGGTCGAGAGGGCAAGGACAGCATTTGCAGATTGCGGGACAGAAAGCTGAGACAGCACGGCCTTCAGTGGGAACGCAGTGTGCAGCAGGAATCGCCAGGCCATGCAGAGTCACAGAGAACCAAGTCCTTGAGCCGTGAGTAGAGAAGAAATCAACACAAATCCATAGAGTCTGGACGTGGGCTGGCTCGCAGGCCCGGTGCCCTGCATATGTGTGCACTCATTGGCATATGGTGTTTTGCTCAAAATGGATTAGACAGAACCCCTCATGAATTATTGTGAAAGCCCAGGATATTGCAGCGCACCACTGAGAGATAAACAAATTAGTGCTTTTATCATGTCTGCCTTTAATTGATATTCATGAATGCAGTATTTCATATGCAACAAAAGGTTTGGTCCAATGTTAAACATTAAAATTTTGATTATTAATGCTATTATAACAACCCAGTGGATAAATGTTGTGTGTGTTTGGGATTAATTTGAACATACGAAATTCATAATCTCCTGTTTTATCCTGCAGCTATGGTGTGTGTGTGTGTGTGTGTGTGTGTGTGTGTGTGTGTGTGTGTGTGTGTGTGTGTGTGTGTGTGTGTGTGTGTGTGTGTGTGTGTGTGTGTGTGTGTGTGTGTGTGTGTGTGTGTGTGTGTGTCTCCAATGGACTGTTTTAAAAATACTTCTGATTCCAACTGGACTCAATGGCTCTGTTGTGCCTTCCCCCCTAATTTCCACCACATCTTAGTGTAGAACCATTTAATATCTATATATATATATATATATATATATATATATATATATATATATATATATATATATATATATATATATATAGATATTAAATGGTTCTACACTAATATGTCAAATTTAGCAAAAGCTCCCTTAAGGCACATCCATAAACTTAACATTTTCAATCCCCAGCAAAGCCTTTGGCAGGTAAAACTTTAGATTGACAACCAAAGAACTCATTTTAAATTCTAATCAAAATGGCAGGTTTCGGGCGCCTGGGTACCTCATCTGGTAGAGCGCACCCATATATAGAGGTTTACTCCGCGGCCACGAGTTCGACTCTGACCTACGGCCCTTTGCTGCATGCCATTCCCCCTCTCTCTCCACCTTCATGTCTTTAGCTGTCCTATACAAATAAAGGCCTAAAATGCCCAAAAAATAATCTTTAAAAAATAAAAGAGGCAGGTTTCATACCTGATATATCAGGTGAATGGTGCATCCATAAAAATCATGTAAAAGATGATTCCGTTCATTTGTGTAGCTATAAATCATACTTTTTTTTATATCATTGGTAAATGTGTGATGGTGATGCACTCTGCTATGTTTTATCATGAGAATCACTCATGTCATTAATGCATTAATGCATCATGGAGAAACACAAACACTTACAATAAAAGATTTGTATTAGGGAACATACAGTATAATAATAAAATATCTCCTTAGAGTCAGGTTCTAACCGTTGTCTACAGTATGGTTGGATGTCATGGAAGAGTGGTCCATCGTTGATTGGAGTGTTTTTTTCTTTCTCTCCTAGAAGGGGAGGGAAGGAGGGACATTTTTCTTTTTACCTGTGTACAACCCTTGCATCTGGCTGCTTCTCCCTCTCAGTCTACATTCTGGGGGGGAAATACATCAGTTCCTTGTCCTTTTTGCAATAAAAAAAAAGTGAGACATATTTTTTGACTGCAGTTATTTTTCATTCAGCACTGGTATTTGTAAAGTAAACAAAGACAACTAAATATAGTGTCTAGACACAAGACTACTTAGAATTATGAGCTCTAACCCAACAGTTATGATATAGTAGTGATAGATAGAAGTGTTGAGAAACTGAAATGTTTACTTTTGAATGTTGTTAAATTGTGACTGTGTTCCTTGAAAGTCACATTTAAGGGAAATTCCAGCTCAAATGGTTAAAGGTCCCATGGCATGAAAATTTCACTTTATGAGTTTTTTTTAACCTTAAATTAATATGAGTTCCCCCAGCCTGCCTATGGTCCCCCAGTGGCTAGAAATGGTGATAGGTGTAAACCGAGCCCTGGGTATCCTGCTCTGCCTTTGAGAAAATGAAAGCTCAGATGGGCCAATCAGGAATCTTCTCATTATGAGGTCATAAGGAGCAAGGTTACCTCCCCTTTCTCTGCTTTGCCCGCCCAGAGAATTTAGCCCACCCATGAGAGAGAGAGAGAGACATCCTGGCTTTCAAACGAGCAAAGTGGCAGTTAGTCAAGGCCACACCCCACCCTCCACCTTGCCCCCCCCCCCTCTCTCCTCCTCAATAGCTTCAGACACAGAAATGGCACATCCTAAGGAAAGCTCATTGTGGGACTGGCTCTAGTGGCTGTAATTCTGCACCAAGGCTGAATTATGGGAAAGAAACTTCAGATACAGTATTAGGGGACCACTAAGGTCTCTATAAAAGAGACTTCAGATCCAGTATTAGGGGTTCCCGGACCATATTCCAAAAGAAGGATCCAAGAGAAAAAAAGCATTAGCGAGCGGCTAACAGAATTAGGGCTACCACTGTCTGAAAATACTGGTTAGCTGATTGGATAAACCATCTGTCTATCACCACCTAACCCACCTCAAAACCAACGCTGATTGGCCCGGTCGTTTGGCTAACGGCTCCAAATTTTCTCTGCCTCAAGATGCCAGACTGATCTGCGAGTGGAAAACTGGAGCTCGCGAGATCAGGAAGGTCTCACAAGGCTAGTGTCGGGGCTGAACGTGGCCCTGAACTCTGGCTTTCTGCTGGCTTCCACTTGTGTGTGAATCCCAATCAGGAGACTCAGTTTGACCCTCACCAGCCACCATACACCACTAGCTAGTAGCTGCTGGTGTGCTCAGTGTGGCTGCACTACTGCTCTAATTTTGTAGTTTCTCTCTAATAGTGGTGTTTTTGCAACAACCCAGTCTTGTTTATACGATGAGGTGTTTGTAAAAGACAAAGCAGACATGATTTGAAGGATTATTGCTTGGAAAAACATCAACCAGCACCTGACTATGGAACAGATACCAATGGTCCTGGGGAGAGGCTTACATCCAGATTGTCCTCCTAAAGTAAGTTGGTCCTCGACTCTTTCAGTCAAAAACCTCTTTTAGGTCGGTTCTACTGCCAGGAAGACTGACGCACCTGCGCATGCCTAGTTGATTACAGTTTTCATATCAGTTGTGGGGTGTAGGAGGTTAAACACTGTAGAAATATTCTGTTACAAGTAAAATGCTTGTAGTGATGCACCGATGTGAAAATTGTGGCCAATACCGATAACCGATATTAATATTGCTGTTATGGCCGATACCGATATTTACCGATGTCGATATCTCTGTATAGAACACATTTTTTATGATAATCAAATAAGGAACTATTTTCCAAAAGGCATTTTTTTTACTTTTGTGATTTATTTTCAGAAATCACTGATATTGGGCACCTTTACCTGTGTGCAAAATCCTTTTCAGAAGAAAATCTAAATATTTATATAAAAATACATTTTTAAAAGGATACAAGTGTGTCCTGAATTCACACTATGAATAAGCCAACCCTGAGTATTCACAATAAACATCTAACTCACTTGAGACCAAGTCACTGTATTCTGTGAACATTGTACAACGGCTCAAAACTTTAAAGTACAGTAGTAGGCCTTAAATGGCCAAAGCCAAAAGTATTGAAAGAGGTAAAATGTGAAAATGGAGCCAGAAAAAACTGGACTGAACAGACACTGGCTTTTGCAGTCTGAACTGGAAGTACAGTAACTGCCAAGTACTTAAAGGTTAGGCCTAACCCTTGAAATTATAGAAATTGGTGCCTTCTAGGCCGAGATAAGCCAGAAAATGCGTTTTTTGCTCATATGGATGAAAGACACCAAATCCCAGAATGCACTTGCTTCGCTGCTTAGACTCTACTCCCAAGCCACATCCACCTACAGACCGACAGTGAGGCAGCATTCAACTCAACCCAAATGTGTTTTATTGTCATTTCAACCATATACACCAAACATTTCACCGTGGCTGTAATGGTTACACATTTAAAATATATAAAAACGACATACGAAACAGGTGTTTACAGTCAACCAAGCGCTAATGCTAGTATGCATTAGCTGAACTTTACGTGTGTGTGCAATAGCTAAATGTAGCAGATTATAAACACAGTTGTAAATTTGCGTGAAATGTAGAATGGTCGGCATTTACTAGTCACAAATTTCCCCAGCAGTTAGCATTTAGTTGGATACAAGCAGCTAATTTCTGCACAAGTCCGTGTTAACAAAATCTCCACTGTTACCCGGCGACATGTTTCCACAACAAGAACAACACAGTAGTCTCTGAAGTCGCGATGGGAGTTTGGTTTAAATTGGATGTACTCCAGTTTGTTGTCTAATGAGCAGACACTTGCAACCAGGATTGATGGAACAGGTGGCTGGCTAGCGTTAGCTTTTCACCTAGCTAGGTCCAGCCCCCGTTTGCGTTTCACCGCTGAGAATGTCCCCCCATGATCGCCGCCGCTGCTGCCCACTTCGGCCGCCGCTGCTGCCCACTGGTCAAACTAACCTGTACGGCGGGCCGCAGCAACCGAACAGCAACCTCTAACTTCCGAACATTCATCTCTCCCCCGCCCACCGAGAGCCGGTGGTCTACTAAAGTTTCCAGTGTCCCACTTCGCGGCAGATTCCGTCTGCAAAAACCAACATCCCCGCCCACACTTTTTTCTTCTTCTTCTTCTTCTTCTTCTTCTTCTTCTTCTTCTTCTTCTTCTTCTTCTTCTGATTTCAGCAGTATAGACGCTGTTAAGCGTATTACTGCCCTCCACAGGTCAGATTTAAATCTACATTCTCACACACTCACATCTAAGCCTACACACGTCAAATACACAGGAATGATTCACATCGGCTCTATTCATCGGCCCTATTTTGACATCGGAACGATACCTATGTGTAAAAAAATTACCATATCGGCCGATATTATATCGGCGGCCGATATATCGTGCACCACTAAATGCTTGCATTGAAAATGTTACTTAACTAAAAGTATGCAAGTATCATCGGGTAAATGTACTTAAAGTATTAAAAGTAAAAGTACTCAATGCAGAAACATTCTACATTTTAGAAACTGGAAAACAGTTGTGTCAATTAACTGTTTAATCTGCTAATCATTTCAGCTGGACTTGTAGGCAGTTATATTGGGTAGTTTATAATAAAACATATTTTATAAACTACACGTGTTTTGTGTGCAAACCTCTTAATCTGTAAAGTAACTAAAGCTGTAACAAGTGAATGTAGTGGAGTAAAAAGTACAATATTTCTCTCTGAAATGTAGCGGAGTAGAAAGTGGCATGAAAAGTACAAGTACCTCAAATTCGTACCTAAGTACAGTACATGAGTAAATGTACTTAGTTATAGGGTTGCACGATATTGACAAAATGTGATATTTTGATATCGATTATGAATATTGTGATATCGATATTAATTTGTTCTACTGGTTGGACAGTATCAAATATATAAATAAAGAGAACAGGACACAACTTTTCTTTTTCTTCTCTGATTCGTTCCATTTTGTTCTATTTCTTCACTTACACTGTCACTCTGTTGAAATATGCACACACGTGGTACGCTCCATAGGGTTTGTCACGTAGTGGACCTGTGCGCTGACGTGCACTAACATGCAAGTAGTACGGTAACTGAAACAGGATCATTACAGCGTTTCAAGCTCTAAATCAAACACAACTAAGCCACATAACCAACGGACGGGACGCAGCGCTCCACAATATAAACTAAATATTTCATACTTATTGCAACACTTTCGATACATTGCGATAACGATACTGAGTCGATATATCTTGCACCCCTCGATATAATATTGCGCAACGTGATATTGCCATAACGATATTGAGTCAATATATCTTGCCCCTACTTAGTTACATTCCACCACTTTAAGGGGAACATGAAAACCCTCTCCCCTCTGGTCTCTTGTTGTCCAATTGGCCAGGCTTCTCCTGCTCCTTCTTTCTGCCTCAAGTTGTTCAAGTCTTCAGATGAAGTTTGAACAAGTTCTCAAGCTCACCCAGAACAGTAGCGTGCTTGCAATGCCTCTCCCACTCCCACTAGATGTTTAAATCCTTTAAAAGAAGCCATTGGAGAGATCCATCTTTAAAATGAAACCCCACCTCATATTATGTTGTTCAATCTCTTAACTTTTACTTGTGCAACTATTAAAGTCCCCAGTTTGATAAGTATAGGAAATCGATAACTGTTTGGCATTCTGGAGGAGAGCCAAACAGTTGCTGAGTGAGTGCATTGATGTATCTTTTGCCGTCTAGTGGCAGTGGCACCATAATGCTGCGGCTAAGTGATACCACCACACTGTGTCTATTTAAATATGTGTCTTTTGTAACAGCTGGCACATGGAGAAAATTCCCTGCAGTATGTTTTAATACAAGAGAGCCGATCCATGCAGCCTGTAGCTGCTCACTTATGGAAAGCCATACTGAGATTGTACAACCATCACTCTGGGGCCTGAACTAGAGCTGAACCAGCAGTAATGATGGATCTATTGTCTTATAGAGCAGATTCCAGTCATCACAGACGTGAGTGTTTGTCATACTGGGATATTGTGCAGGACAGGGGTTTGTTCTCCCTCTGTCTGTTATTCTCTAACTACACTGGTAGCAGTGAAAAATTACGTGCACTCAGGCTCTCTGCTGGGCGACTACTTCCCTGGGATATGTCGCTCATTTTCTGAATTGCATATGAATATGTGCAGGGAAGATTGGAGGCTGATTATGATTTATGGTGAACTAGGAAGCTGCAGCTGGGAGTCTGTGCACATGCAATAGAAGTAGATGCATAAAGATGCAGCAGATTTACATTTGGCCTTTGTGTAATGATGACTTTCTGTGATTTTTATTACTTTGTTAATAATGCAGTCTCTCTTACAAAGGGATGGCATGCACTGTAAATAGTTTTGTACAGCTCTGTGGTCCTTAAAGGAACAATTTGACATTTTTGGAACTACGCTTATTTGCAAGTGTTATATCAGTTGATGGACACCACTTTTACATCTGATAGATGAGGATAAACCTAAGGCTGCAGCCAGCTAATGGTTAGCTTAGCGTAAAGACTGTGTTAATTAATGAGCTTTGGAGATGCCTGTAGGTGTATTTTTCCCTTTTTTGGACAGAGCCAGGCTAGCTGTTTCCAGTCTTATGCTAAGCTAAGCTAACCAACTACTGACCGTAGATTCATATGTAACAGATTTGAGAGTGGTATTGATCTTTTCATCAAACTTTGTGAAAAAGCAGATAAGCATATTTCACAAAATGTTAAACTATTTCTTTCAGTTTATCATAACATAACTGAATCTGGAATCTGGAATATCACAGTAATGTGTGGTTTTATGGTTTACAGTTGATTCCTTGATCCCTGCTTCTCTCTAGAGGGAAAACACACCAAACAAAGGAACTGGTGGACATTCCATTGTGCTGACACATGTACAAATAAAACTGCTCCGAGAAGCGTTCCATACATCACCAAAATGAATTTTGTCTCATCATTTGCTGAGATTTTCGACCATTCATCTATGTGAGTTATGGCTTCTCTTTAGAGGTGGATCTGTGCTACCTCAACCTTCAGCTCACTTGTCTTAAACCCACTGCGCTGTGCTTTTGGTTTAGCCTGTCTGAGCGTGTAGTGTAGTGACACATCCACTGGGACAGCAGACATGAGGTTAAAGCAATTCACCACGGAAGAAACCGGAGCCTGCTTTGGCACCGGTGAAGAATGGGCAGAGACGAGCATGGATACCAGATGGCAGTGAATCTGTAATTACAATTCTCTGGTGCAAAATGAGGCACTGGTGGAATGAAATCTTCCTGCAGCTTGAAATATCCTGCGTGCAAAAGTCTTTGTTTACTTGGCATTAGGGCCTGCGGTCAAGCTGGTTTCTTTGAGGTGCATTTTTGTTGTGTTCAGTGTCTTCTGAATGGTTCGCATGTTGAAGGAAGGCCACTTGGCACCATGGGACTGCATCAATGTTGGTGTTGGTATCTGCCAGTGGAATGGTAATTACCAGTCTAATCTAAAACAGAATGAAGATGGACAAAGACGGTTGAACTGAATTTAAACATGATGAGCCTGTAATGGCTCCCAAATGGAGAGCTGGGTCTGTGCTCGCCCCAGAGGGACTCACCTGTGATTTACCCTCCTTACTTCTCTATGTGACAGGGTGGCATCGCCTGCCCCCTCCCCTGTGACCCCGGATGCTCCCTCTTCCGTAGGAGGCTGCATAATTGTCTAATTAAATGGAGAGACAACAGCCCCAGCATACCTCATTAAAGGCATCGCTCCATCAGCTCCCGCCTTTCCTTTTTTTTTTTTTTTTTTTTAAAGGACCCTCCTCATCCTGGCAGCAAAGGTCAAACAAAGTAAAGTGTTGGGGGTGGTTGTCTGTCCCCCTGCATCCCTCCTATAGAGTCTAAATTAAACTTTTATGACTATAAAGATTAAAGGCTGCTCTACATTTCGTCGTTTTTGAGTGTTCCGAGAGAATTTTGCTAAGTTGTTGGATCAGCTTGATTTGATAACGTGACCCAAGCAAACAAATATGGTAGCACAGAGAAAGAGAGCATTTTGGATAAGATGGTGTTTTTCATGATAACATACAGTATAGTACTTCTGGTAATAGTGTAAAGTGATGTGCAGCTACCCTGCAAATAAAATGAATGCAGTCATCTTTTTTGTATTAATGAGATGTGCACTATTGAATAATTTCAACAGATAAATGAGCCAGGTTTGAGCTGCTTATAAATGAGGCTAGTTGAGCAAAAGGTTCCCGTGTGACTTCTCTGTGCTCAGAATATAGCGAAATAATTAAGTCAGAGATCATACAATCCCAGATGCATTATAAAAATAATTTTTTGTATTTTAATATTTGTTTAATAATCAGCGTACATACTGTTTATTGCCACAAAAATAAAATGTTGCATTCTATAATTTTGTTTAAGAAAGAACCCATCCAGACCCATACATAAGCTGTATATGCTTTGTTTGTTATGATCAGCACTTGTACACTCCCGTCTCAAACTGCATGTAAATCAATGTGTTATTCTGTTGCGTGAGAGAGCATAAAGACATGTGCATCAGTATAAATATCGTTGGTGTCTTCATACTCGTGGTTCCAAATGTTCCCCTGCCAATTTCAGAGCCAAATTTGATCAGTCTTTCTCTGTCCAGCTGATGCTAAATGTAACCTTTCAAAGTCCAATTATTTATGAAGTCTACAAACACATGTCTCCCCGCTTCCTCTCTCTCTGGTTGCCTCCACATACATATATCATAAATATTTCAGAGGCTGGATTTTGGAGGTTAACATATGTCCCATCTGAAATGTCAGTAGCCCCTCCAGTAGCCAGCGTGCCGTTGACAGAGCACCAAACCACTTTGTTTGGGATGCGAGACTCTGTCATGGGTGTTTTTTATTCTCCTGGCCCGACATGAACATGGCTGCCTTGAATATGTACTCCCACAGGATTAGTTTGGTTCTCCAGGTGTCTCACACCCCTGAGAGAATGAAAGAAACCAATTTGTCAGTCAGGTTGCAAAGTGGCTCTGTAACCTGTCATGAGAATCAAATACTCAGCCTGACATCTACTCATAATCTGGACTGTATAGATTTTGTGTCGAGTTCTAAAAGTATCCACTTGAATTTAGCTTTTGGGCCTTCAGGGAGCGCAAATAATAATCTTGTCGCTTGGAGTGACAGCTTGAGACAGTGGACCGTGTTAACCACACTGGAGTAGTGTTGCTTTATAAAGTGTGTCTGCTGTCTGTAGCGATGTGGCAGTGGTCAAAGACAGTCTGAGGTTGATGAAAATGGCACACAAGTTAGCTTCATGCAGTGTTCTTATTGTTAAACCCTGGCTTCCCTTTCCTACTTAGAGAGGTAGTTTCTGCTGCTGCTGCAAAGTAAACTTTCTGCAATGAGTTGTGCCATGACAGACTTTATAAGTGACCTCCAATAAAAGCCTTATTCAATACTGCCACTTCTCTACCATTCCTTTACTTGTCCAGAAAATGAATCGGGTTCCTAGAGCCCCAGGTAAATCCATATTAGTTGCTCCTTTTGAAAAGCGTCCTGTGGTACAGGCTGCACACTAAACGACTAAACTAAGATTTAAGGCTGACTTTATGTGAATAATTATGTTTATGTATTTACCCCTGATGTTGATGGATGATTGGGGCTTTGCTGCTTTAGGCCATGAATTATTCATCACGAGGAGAAGGTGTTACAGAACTTGGCTCCCTGGCAACAATAATGACTTAAAAGTGTTAGTGTTATCTAATTAAAACGGGACGTAGTGGTCAGTTCAGGTAATATGACAGTGCTAATCAGCTGAGCGCAGTGTCAGCACCAGCTTGTGTCAAACAAACATTAGTTTATCAGATTAAAGAGGTATACCCTGCATGTCTTTACAGGACAGTATATCATTTTTATGCACTGGACTGTTTGAAAAGGGTCACTTTTGCCTTTGTTTTGTATTTTCTGACATTTCATAAACTAAACAATTGACTAATTAACAGAGATGATGACAATTTAGTTAAGGAGATTGTTGCAGCTCTAATTTTCAGACCACTTGCTCATTTAAAACAAACTGTTATTACCATGCATATTAATTATTAAATCATATACTGTGGAGGTTGCAAGGGAAACGGAGATAGTTCAGTGTAAGCTCAATGTAAGTTAACAATATTACTTCATAGAACGTGTAGGACACACTTAAACATTCGGCCACTGGCCCTTTTACCCTTTGAACCTGCTGCTGGACAGAATGCAAATAGATGCATAAAGGCCAATAGAGGGAGCCCAATAGCTATTTGTCCTCAAGCTGAGACCGGGCCAGGGGGTACCACTGTAGTTTGTTTACATGCAAAATGGTTTACTGACTTTATAAAAGCCAAATGAATGGTAAAGTTCACCAAGTTAGATGCCGGTAGACAGTCGCAGACTGCTGATTTTTAGTTCTTTTGGTATATCTCAGGCTTTCTGACATCCACTAACTAGAATCTATTTGCTGGCCTTTGCGAGGAGGGCTTTGAAATGCAGACTGTCCCAGCAGATGGGTGCTGAGTGGGGGGTGTCAGGGGAGTCAGAGACAGCTGTGGTCCGTCACTTTTTCCAGAGGTTTTCAGGCTTCTATAGGAACCTGTCAGCTGGTTTGCTTCAGCTCCAAAAAGAGACAAAGGGCCTTAGGGGGACAGCAGGCTTTTCTATTACTGCAGTCTTCATAACCGTTGCACGGGTTTACCCAGGATGCCGTCACGCTCTGCTGCTGTCCTAGACTCCAGTACACAGTAGTCATGAGGTGGCTCTTTACACATCCTCTAAAGATTGAGATTGTATGTTCAGTATGTTTTGGAAATTATGGGACTCAAATATTCTATCCATATCAAGGCAGACAGCTACAATGTACATATATTTCACTGTTATTACAAAATCTTTACAATGAAATGTTAAAGGAAACAGTGCTCCCTCTAAATATTAGTTTTGTAGTGATTTGATCCACCTGGCCGGGGATGATTGATGAACTTAATATATTTCATTAAGTTAAGGATTTCTATTTCTCTTGTAAGTCGCTGTGTTCAGCCCGGCTCTGAGGCCGCACAGGTCTGCCGTTAAACTCCAGACAGCGTAGTTGTTTGAGTTTGAAGGGCTCAGGAATATTACTTCAATAAATATTTGATGAAAGAGGAAGTTCTATTGATTCATTACACTGTGGGTAATATGTGTACGTGTTCATCAGGCTGCATCCCAGTAACCAGGTTTAATATTCTTTGTTTACAGTGGAGGGTCACATATGGGGAAACACATGCATATGGAGCAGGTAGCCTCCGCTTGTCTCTGAGATTTGCACAGATGCTCGTCCTGTTTTATGCACACACATACACTGTACATACAGATCAGGTGCATGTGTATACACACACACATGCATGCTCCCTTTCTTTGATTAGACGAAGCAGGTTTGGCGACATGCATCCATTTCCTATGATAGACGGAGATTTCACTGTTATCCTTTACTGCTTCCAGGTCAAATAAAACCTCCTTGTGTTTCCTACAGGATGTACTCCTGGTTACAGTCTCAGACATCACCTCCTGACTCATAAAAAGGAATCTTCTGGGGGGAAACAACAAAGAGCAACATAGGGGAGGTTAGTGTCTTTCTGTGTGTGCTTTTCTGCATCCCTGAGTGTCTTCATATTTGTGTGTACAGCTGTGGCTTGAAAGTGGGGAAAAAAGGGGGGTGGTCTGTACCAGGAGCGAGGTTTGGGCTCTGCCCCGCAGCATTTGGCACAAAAGGCCTACTCCTATTATGCATGCTGGCAGTATCAGTGGGTGATGAGGTTTGGTCCTGGGAGATAAGGTCAGGTCCAGCTAATGAAACGCACGCTAAAGGTTTGCACGAAAACCTCTCCTCTTTACTACTTTTTTTTTCTTCATTCGATCCATGATTTTACTTCATTATCAACCACTTCTGTCTTTGCATTTATATAAACAGATTAGCACCATGTCATCATATCGGATGTTTCCCCACCTTCAACATTTGTATGAGCAAAAGTTAAAATAACCCAAGGACGAATAAAAGTGGTACTCTGTTAATTAGGACTGATATTGTGAAACATAGCAGCGGTGCCAGGAAGGTACCCTGCTGGAGCATAGCTGGTTCTTTGTTTATGTCCCTGTGCTTTGGATGTAGCTGGGAGGCATGGCAAGTGGAATTCGCTCAGGTGATGGGTTTAGTGCGAACGGATGCAGAGGGGGAGCTCTCTCCTCCCTGCTGACTCTCCCAGCCGGCTCTGGCATTAAGTCAGCCCCGCTCTGTACCAGACGACAGCACGACAGCTGTTTCCTATGACTAGGGGAAAAACCCATTGATTCACTTCCTCGGTTGGCCTCATTTGGGAAGAGATGGAGTGTGGCCAAAATACCCTCCACCGGCGCTGAGATGTGGACAGTAGACAAAGGTCAGCAGCTGAGTGGAGAATAGAGAGGAAGCGCGGCTTTAAATGACACAACCAATATTTCAGCCATAAATGGATTTTAACCTTTTCCCGTTGTCAGAGATGAACCTCGATGCTTTTTAGTAATTCCTCTGCCCTGTAACAGCAAATCCCTCTCACTACATATTTGGTCAAAATTGAGTTTAGACCTGAATCTGACTTTTTTATTAGACTAAATGTACTCTGTTGCCAGTTTATTAGGTACAGCTAGGCAAACCTAATGCAATCTAATGCAACTATGGCAATAAATCCTGCTTTATGAAGGTTCTAATTGAGCTCTTTTAGAGAGGTGCTGATTCCAATGTATGATCATTTTGGAGGTTGAAGTTTGTGGTGCTGTTGAACTGTATTGCGTTACACTGACAGGTGTTTCTAAGATTTACTCTATCCTCATTTATACAAATAGATTGGGACATACTAGAAACAATATAAATTCACAGCACAACAAACTACAGCCTCCATAATAACCATAGTTTAAGATACACTTATCTAAAATGGGTCCAGACAAAAACTGAGTTAAATTTGTCCAGTGTGTATGTTTTAACTAAAGAAAATATATAAAAATGTGTGATTTCTGAGAAAATCAATGTAAAGTAACTACAATATGAGCTAAAAACCAAATCAAACACCAAGTCACTGCACTCTGGCTTGTTAATCTGAAGACAATAGCAAACATTTTGTCATAAGAGCAAGTGGAACCAGAAAGCAGCCTCATAACTACTGTTTCGGGCCGAAAAGTCCTTGTATCCAGACATTAGCATCTACCCTGCTCTCCGTGGTATTGATTTGTCAAGTGAACTCTCCTGCTGACAGCCCCCTCCCTTTTTTGTAAGTGCTGTGAATGCTTTTGAAAAGAAAAAAGCCTCATTGCTGTGCTTAGTGCCAATCTGATACCTAAACACAGTCCTATGCAATAATACTGTGGTTAACACAAGTTATGTGAAAAGTCACTTTAAGGATGCAATAGATATAGGAGATATTCCTTTTTACTTCAAGGGCAAATTTGTTTTCACGGCTTGTACATGGAAGCTTAAAGCAGTGATACAGGAGTTACCTGATGGCACACAAACTTGTTAACACACTGGTACTAGAAATAGACAAACGTATCCTACAGTTGTTTGATTTACCTTTTTATTCCTGCTCCTGTGCAGCCTCTATCTCCTACAGTATGTAAATATTATTTTCTGGAGATGATATAACAAATGTATCAAAAGAAATACTTGTACCATGTCCTGCAGTAAAATCACCGGTATAGGGGATGGCGGTTGTACGATCAATAGTTCTCTCATGCTACTTCAAACATTGATCCTCTCCTTTGAGATTTAATTAGTTCCTGAATATGCTCAGTGTA
The DNA here is from genome assembly GCF_004354835.1 of Perca flavescens. Classification (NCBI taxonomy): domain Eukaryota; kingdom Metazoa; phylum Chordata; class Actinopteri; order Perciformes; family Percidae; genus Perca; species Perca flavescens. The sequence goes on from NC_041333.1 coordinate 1,254,551, forward strand.
ACATGAATATTGTGGTATAGCTATTGAACACCGGGATGATCCATACTGCATTTGTTCGGAGATCAATTGTGAATGTTGTAATGTGCTATTGATGTAATTGATTAATTTGTCCAATTATACTGGAGACAGTGGTCAGCCCTTTTTACTGTGCAGCTCAATGAGCAGCCCATCAGTGGAGCGTCCTCAGGAGTACAGAATACCCCCACTGTTCGGATACATTAATAATCTGAAAACGAGTTAGATGTGGAAGGAACATATTCATTATCTTCATTAAATGTAATTGAGATTTTTGGAAAAAATAATATTTTACCCTCACATGCATGGGTGGAACAACCATGATGGTTATTTCAGTATTGCATATTGGTTTGAATTTCTCGCAATTAAATTGTTTTTTTTCTTTTCTTTTAAAAAAATAAAATTTTTGTATTACCCCAGTTTTCCATAAGTGGGTCCAAAATTCCACTTTGTTTACAAAGACTATCTGCTATTATATAATCACTCTATTTTATAGCTAGCTAACATTACTTTAGTTGTTTAAGTACAGAAGCTGAGTAGCTACTAGCTGGCTTAGTAGCTAAGTAGCATGTTTAGATACACAGACTCAAACATTTGCAAGTTTAATACTTTAAAATTTAATGTTGGGGTGGAATTCAAATATGTGCAAAATGATAGGGATAATATATTAATAATTAATAGAAATCCCTGAAGTTTCTTTTTGAGTAGTGTACAGTAGGCTCCAATGACGTTTGCATCGAGGGTTAATTTACTATTGACATCTGTGAAAATGGCAATTTCTAATTTTCTTTAAAGCAACCTTGCCAGAGATTGCATTGCATTTAAAGTCTACTTTTCCCTATCAATATTGTCCTTACAATTTCCTGAAATAGATTTTACAACTACTTCTTGTAGGGGTGGGCGATAAAATGATAACGATATGTCTTGCGATATACACATAATCAATATCAATAGAAAATGCTTTCGATAAAACGTTCGATAACTTGTTTTTCTTCATTGGAAGAAGCCAGAGGTTATATATATGTGTATATATATATATATATATATATATATATATATATATATATATATATATATATATATATATATATATATATATATATATATATAGGTTTGGTTGCATGAATAAAGGCACTCACTTTCTGGTAACCTAGCAACATCGCTGTCTCCAAGTGTTGCCAACTTAGCGACTTTGTCGCTAGATTTAGCGACTTTTCAGACCCCCCTTAGCGACTTTTCTTTTCTTCTAAAAAGCAACTAGCGACAAATCTGGCGACTTTCTGTAGAAAAGTCGGCAGTATTGTCCAGCGAGCACGCGAGGTATTTCTCTCCTGTAGCCACCAAAACATTCTTCTGTTGTGTGACTGAGGAGCAGAGGAGCAGCCCCCCCCCTCTCTCCTCATGTGCAGCATCACTGCACACATTGCGCAGGCAGTTAGAAGGGGAGGGGGGACAGGGTGCGGGGGCCGGTGTAGGTAGGAGAGACAGCAGGACGCAACAGGAGAAAGACGCCGCTGAGCTGGCCTAGCCCTGGGCAAGCCAGCCTTCTTTGAGAATTCTTTATCTTTTTCCCTCCCTTTGTACTTACTGCAAAGATAGGCTACCTAAGTAATAATTCTACGGTAAAATAAATTCCAATTTGGCTAAAGATTTCTACCTTGCTGACAACCACTAACCTTTATGCAAATGATTGCATAATGATGTCACAAATATGCAAATTAACGTGTGACATCATCTAGCGACTTTTAGCGTCTTTTGGAGCTGGTGCTAGCTACTGGAAAAGAGTTGGCAACACTGGCTGTCTCGTGTTGGGTTCTTCAATAACAGAACCAGCGTGGAGTGATAAGTGGAAATTGAGTGCCGCAGCGAGCGAGGAAATTGTTGATGAAACAGGAAAAGTCAGTATGGCAGTTTTGGGGATTTTATAAGTCTGACCGTAGTCAGACCAATGTCGTCAGCAAATTATGCAAGACCGTCGTCCCCACCAACGCTGGTAACACCATAAACTTATTTTACCACCTTAGCCGCGCTCACACTTTGGAGCACAGCCGTATTCGCCATCAACGTCCAACAACATCTGCAGCTGCAACACGGCACAAACAGCAGACCGCCATGGAGAGGTACTCTGCATCAGCACCTTACTAAAGAAATAACAAAGAAATAACGGAGGCAGACAAGCTGAGCACTGTCGAGAAGCCAGGTTACCAACCTAGCACTAAACTTAATTAACACTTTGCACTATTTTATTACACTTTATTAAGCATTTCTTACTTATTCTTTAATTTTGCAGCTTAATGTTAAGAGATAATTAAGTGTTCATTGTGATTTTAGACCTATGTTTACATTTTAATTATTTGAGTGTTTTCCATGGTTGTGTTGACATTTCATCGATATCGACCGATATGAAACGCTTATATCGTGATGCAGTTTTCAGCCATATCGCCCAGTCCTAACTTCTTGCATAATCCCCAAGCTGTGATTCAAACCCATTTTCACAAACATTTCTAGATTCATTGAGCAACTACAGACCGTCTCAAAGTTTATTTTTACTTGTGTTTTTCAAATGACGGTTTCAGCTCCTCTTATATCTTTCATGTATGTATCATGAAATGGCCTGCTGGATCTGATTATGTTATTTGGAGGATCTTTTGACCACATTGTTACTGACCATGTCATAAATTGTGTGTGTTTGTCACAGCCAACCCTGTATTCATTCTGCACATACCTATTATCTAAAACATCCTTCATTATTTCATGGGTCTCCCTGTCTTCATGTATCCATCTCCCAATACCCACAGAGTCACTCAAGCATCAGTTATCTCTCTACATACAAACCGTATGCCCTGCAGTACACATACAAGATGCATCTAGCTAGCTAACCAATCTGCTGAATAAATCATTAAAATAGCTTATATATTGACAGAAATGGTATGGTTAACAATGCTTCCAGTGGCAACAAAGTATTAAGTATTTTTAAATTTGAATTTAGTTGAAACGCCACCAGAGGACTGTAAAATTGAATGCAAATTTACAAGTTTAATTACATGTAGTCAAACTACTCCCCCAACACTGGCAGTACCAGCCGCTAACTGAGTCAACCAGCTTCCAGTTCTCCCACAGCTAATTAAATCACGCTGATGGGAAAACAACGCAAAATCACAAATAAATTGAACAGAACCAACCAAATAGATTAAATAGAACATGGCAGATACATTTGAGATAAAACCCGCACCTTCATTATCTCCTGAGTGGTCATGTTAATCATGAATACCTAGAGATGCAGAGATACTTGCATTGTTTAATGAAAACAAACTGTAGTCTCAAGGATTCATGAGAATGTTATTTTAGGATAAAAGGACACTTGCTGTGAGATGTTACTAACAATTAAAATGTAAGAACTTTAAAACTCAATTAAATGATCCTTCTGTGTCATTATCGCTGTTGTGAAAATCTGTATTTCTGACACATATTGTAAAACATCTGTATTTCTGACATCTCTTATGAAACATCTCGCCAATCTACTCGGTGCAATTATTTGTCTTGTGAACATCATATATTTGTTGTGATGAACCACATCTGTCTGCCTCATATGGTGAGCTGCTCACTACACAATAACAGGCTCATTCTGCTCCAGGTACATCTGCAACTTTATTACAAGTTGAAAAGTACAAAAATAGATGCACCGTAATTTACGTATTTGGCCAAGCAGCAGCTTTCAAACATTTCCAGTTTAAACTAGTTTATACTGTAAGAGTACACTTACATCTTTCTTCCCTCCTACTCAAGTGTTAATTCTCTCTTCTCTCTGACAAACTGTTGTTTCCACTAGGTTTCTTTGTAGTTAGTGTTGTTTTATTTACCTTTCTTAAGGCTTCTGGGCTCTTTTTCAGATCCACTCTTCTCCACAGTTGTCATGAATAGCTCTCCAGTCTTTCTCCACTGTTTTGTTTGGAGGTGAAGTTTCTTGTTAAAGGGCTCTCTCTGTAGATGACAGTTACTGGGAAACTCATTCACTTAACAGAATGTTGTATACAACCACTTCAAGCTTGCAAGCAATTACATCTCATGGTGAGAAAAACTGACTTCTCTAACTTTCCACGTTATTGGTCTTTCCAGCAGTGAGGTAATTGGACTGATGCAAAGATAGCAGAGCTGTGTCTGGCAGTTTTGAAGAAACGATGGGTATTGGTATTGGAACCAACAAAAGATGTCAGGTTGTGAAGGCTGATAGTGTATGCTGTTGATTTTGAAGAATAAAAATGCATGCAGTGGTGTAAAATGCATCACTTCCAGAGTGCTGAATCTATTTTGAGCAGACTTTGTTGGCAGTGGACAGTTGTAACATTAGAACAGAAGCTACGGACAGCCTCAGTAAATGTGTCGGCTTTAAAGGGCCTGGAAACATTTACAATAAATGATGGGGTCCTACAAGAACACACAATTATTTGCCAGAGTTAGAGCAGTTTTATTTAAGACCGAGACTTGTGTCTGTGTTCTTCTCACTAATTTGAAATGGGCGGGACTCGGTTGGAACAAGGCGATGTCACGTACTTCAATGTGCAAATCAGGATTTGACAGCATGTGACAGTTGTGGAGTCAACTGCTTATGTTGCCGGGCCATTGCCATTTTTAATTCTTGGCAATAAACACAAATAGGCCAATTGGTGTATTCTGTCATAGAATGAGTCCATGTATAGAATGAATGAAATGAAATCACCTCTGCAACACAATGGAGGGTTTTCTGGCCAAAAAGTTAGGTGGTTATATTTTTTTTATGATAACAGAATAAGAAGAAAAACTGTTTATTTTTTCAGACTTTTTAAAAATATTTTTATTTTAAAATACTGGAGAATTCTAGACTCAAGACTCTGGCAAAGGCAGTCTGATAAAACAACTGGATCATAACTCTTCTTCACCTGCACATACTGTAAGTCAAAGACATGCAACCTGTAACAGGATGTAAGGAGTAGGCATTGCTTCACTGTAATCCCAAAAAGGTTGGGTACTACTGAGCTGGACAAATGCAGTCTATGTGGAGAATGCTCCGGTGTGTCACTGTGGCACGCTGAGTCCACATGGACATGAGCAGCAATAGCTTATCCATTTGTCCATTTTTAGTTTGTAGGCCTCCAGCAAACTGTAAACCCCTCGCACACACTTGATGGGTATTTTATGTTCCCACAACCACTTCCTCTGACAGTAATTGTACTGAAGTGTCACTCCTATTATCACTGTCGGAGTTACTTTCGCTTTAGAGAGACTGCACTGCAATTGTTGTAATTTTGGCTGCTGAAAACCCATCTTTCTTAAGCCTGCCTTCCTGTTGAGCGGCACTTTACGCTGTAGGATTGGTGCTTATAGTGGTGAGTGCATTCGCAGGCTGGCGTCCACACAAAGCGCCCAATAGAGTCTTTGATGTCTGCCTCAGCGGATCAAAGATGTTGGAGCGTGGACCTGCCAGGTGCACAGTGCTTTCATCTCTCTTACTTATCTGTCTGCTGCTTCCCATTCTCTGTAAAGGGACAAAACAATGCGTCCTATTCAGGCACACTCCATAATTCACACCAATAGGACTTACTCAATTTCAGATACTCCATTCAGGAGGCAGTGAATGAATTTTACTGTGGTATGCAGGGTGAAAAAAGCCATACATATGAGTTACAAAAGCTAAAGCAACAGTCCTGAGATATATGCAACGTCTTATGGCTCTATCTTAATCCTTTGACCTCAAAGGAGAAAAGAAAAAGATGGGGTTTTCTTGAAACTCATAAATATTTGAATATCTTGTCACTGCCTTTGATTGCTTGCTCTTTTCTGCAGCAGCAAGTGTAGATGTTATTGTTGTGTGGCTTTTACACATAGCCAGAATCCAATCTGACGGTCAGAAAATATGTGGCATTGCCAAGTTCGCTCCCAGTTTCAGGGCCAGACATATGTGTATGTATTTAGCATTTTAACTCATCACTATAACCAGCTCCCTTTTGATCCTCCCATTAACTCGCAGTTGTTCAGATAAAACCTGACCACTCCCTCTTTTCTCTGTTTGCTTTTCAAACGCAGAACCTCCCAAAGGACACCTCTAAGTGCCTCCACAGAGAATTTCCACATTATCGATTACAAATGAGATAATAAAAGCCTGCATCATTTCATAGGCTCTGGGGTAAAGATAACTTGTCTCCATTTACATATCATGTTGCAATTCATCCCTTTTGTATATGTGTCGGCGTGCCTTGGTATTGCCTCCTCTCCACACATGACTTATGGATCATGTATGGATGGATCCCTGGTTGCTTCAGCTTAGATCATTGATGTGTTGGTCTCAGTGTGGATGACGTCCTCATGCATAATCAGAGTATCGATTTTCTTTTCTTTTTTCCCCCCCCTCCTCTTCCTAGCAAATTGATCGGGAAACTAATTGTGCCCTTTTCCCTCAGCAGCATCTCACCGTGGAGTCATTTTGCCTTTTCCAAACTACCAATCTTGTTAAGGAGAACATAAGCAGTCTAACAATTTAGCAGGCAAAAGAACCCATTTAAATGGCAAATAACGTCACACTTTTCACTTTAAGTGGGCCTGCCTGGAGTTGTGGCTATCGTAATTGGGTAAGTAAACATTAGTGGATTTTACATTTTCCCCAACAAAAATGAACAAGACAATGAGCGGCTAAGTGCACTATCTGTATATTTGAAGTCTCAATGCTTCTTTGCTGTATTGAGCTAGAGTGGCTAGGTAATCCTCTTGGAGTGAGAAATGGTCCCTTCTTTGAGGCGAAATCTTGATAATGTCTGGATAACCGCAGGAGCGGATTTATTTCTTGGTTGGTTACTCAACCATGCACACAATACAAAAAAACAACAGAATAATGTAAGTGCTGAAGTCCAGGGAAAGATCTTTACTAAGTTAGAGTACATATGTTTGAGAGCTCCTCGCAGTAGAGTGACATGCTGGGAGTGAAGCCTCATAGGCATATATTTGGGAAGCATCAATATCTTACATAAGCTTCCAGAAGGCTGAAAGAAAGAGACGTGTTGGCTTAAGACAAACGATAGCTCTTGCAAGAGAGCAAAAAATCTAATTGTATCTAATGGGACATTTAATTCTGGGACATTTACCAGAATTGCAACAAGTCCTCCAAATTTCGGCAAAAACGCAAGAGTCTTTTGATCTGATGCCCCCTGTCGGCATGATGACATACTTTAGTCAGTGCCTTCCTCAAAAATTACAAATTGTTCCGAAGAATGGGTTTTCTGAGCTGGCACAACTTTGGTTGAGGTTTGGTTAGGTTTAGGCACAAAAATGACTTAGTTAGGAAAACCAAAAATTGTGGTTTGGATTAAATAAGTAGTGAAGGGCCATGACGAAAGTATCACCTTTTTGTATTTCCCTCTTTGCAAAGAGATGCATTTATTTAGGGTAACCATATTTAATTGTGAACAACATACACGTGTCCTCTACCAATAATATTGATTATATCAGCTTTACGTTTAGGGAAATATTGTGGTCATGGTTGAAAGAAACTGACGTTGACTGTCAGTTGAAACAATTGTCCGTCTCCCCGTGTCAAAGTTGGACATTTTGTTTGTCTAACATCATTGCACTATTTCCTTTCTATGACCTGCTAGAAGGTTTGTCACTTGAACTTGAGCGTAAACGCACGTTTTGGGGAATTTCCAGAGACGACTGATGCTGGCGTTTTCTTGGAAGGACCGTTTCCAGAAATCATTAACATCTCAGGTATCCTATCACTGGACTGCCAACTAGTTTGGACAGTCAAGCTGACGGTCTTAAAGAAAATATATGTAGCGCTGACAATGATTGATGGCTGTCTTATGTGTAAGAAATCTCAATAATACTAAAAAAAGACAAGAAAATGAGTTTGGTTTCGAGCCATTTGTTTCTGGGGACAGGCTGGCTGTTGTGTCCTATCACTGCCCATGAAGCCCCTTCGCCTTGAACAAGCAGATCCAAGAGCTCATTTCACCACGGCAGAGGGTGATGGAGAGGGGCTCGTCTGTATTTTGTCAGGCCTTTGATGGAGTCATTGACTGTGCGATGTATTAGGGATGAAGAGCGTGGATTCAGATGGAGACTCTGAACTCTTCTTGACACAATGTACACAATACCTCACCCCTGTGGCCACTTTGATCACCGCTACAGAAGGCTGTAGATGGGTTGAGACTCATCAAAATCATCTCATTTGAAGCAGCATGGTGATGCATAGATAAACGGATTGATGGATGATTATATGACAGCCAGAACAAGGGCTTCTAGTTGCAGAGTCAACACATCTTTCACTACATAGTGCATAACCCATATGTATGTGTATGTATGTATGTATGTATGTGTGTGTGTGTGTGTGTGTATGTACATACATACACACACACACACACACACACACACACACACACACACACACACACACACACACAGCAGGAAGTGGATCGTGTGTGTGTAGGTATCCAAGGTAACAAATCCCAGTCCAGGGATCTTTCTAAACTGGGGTCATGCAGAGGGATTGCTATTCACATTCTTGAAAAGGGCAAACTGGACTGCTCCTTTCACCAAACACCCCGTGCAGGTGGTCTAACACTTAAAGGTATAGGCGCAAAGTCAGCGATAATATAGCGCGGAGTAAATGTGGAAATAATTGAGTTTGTAATGTTGTTTATTTTATTTTTTTCTGAAACGTAGTTTTATTAATATATGTAGGGGATAATTTTACTTCAGAATATTTTGACTTAAATATTGTCCTAACTACATTTCATCACATGGAGTACATTTTTTTTTTTCAGAGACTGATGGAATGTAATAACCTGATGCACCGGGATGTTACTTAGAACAATCTTAGAAGCTGTCGTTGGAAACCGTTTGGGGAAAAGGGCAGGCACTTTAAACAAATCCCTGGCGGTGATTGGATAAACCATTGGTTTATAATGTCTGCCATTGTTGTTTTGAACAAACAATCGCAGCCGTCACACAAACCTAAACCTCGCCGTAGCTAACAGTAGCTCCCTGACTGGTTGGTTTGGTCCGCTGCTGTTCGGACACAAACTCATCATGTGCAGCCCGACGAGATGGAATTTGCGTGCAATATGTGATCCCGCAAATTCTTATGTAATCTCGTGATATGTGAAGGGGTTCATGGCGAACCTAGAAGAATAGAATTAGTTGAAGTTACACTGAATATATCTTCAACAAGCCATGTTTTATTTTCACTTTAAGGTTCCCTGTGGAGTTTTCTAGAGTCTCCCCTTTGTTTTCAAGAAAACTTTACAGAGTGTCTTTTGTAGGTATCATAAAGTATATTTTTATAACATTTTAACAAATCTAGCAAAATGACCGAAAAGTAAAAAAGAAATTCTGTTGGAGTATGATGTTTTGGTATGTTTTCCAAGCCTTCTGCCAATACAGAGCCATTTTAAGCACTAGTATTTGCAATTTAAAAAGGAACCTAAAGGACTGCTTTTGTCACTTTTTTGTGTGTACAATAAAATCCACCACCAAGGTGCCGCTGTAATGTGGGGTAATGGAAGATGGATTTTCATTAATCTAAATAATAAAACATAGTCCTTTTTTTTTTTTGTAAATGGTCTGAATACTGCAGGAGGGGATTACTATCAAAGCTATACCAGGACTTAATGTTAATAGATGATATTTCTCATCATGGATCTGACCTTAGACAGTGTTATCTTAGTATCCAATATTTATTGATATGAATGCATTTCATTGTCCTAGTTACAAGTGTGCAGCAAAGCTTTGAGCATATTGATTGCAAAAGTTCGTAGAACTACATAAACTGACTTTCAAAGTAATGTGGAGATTTATGGGGAGTAATTATTGCCATAACATTAAATCTGTAGTTTTAGAAATGTACTGCACATTCCACCAGAGCTTTGCTTTATCTCGACAGGTTCTGTTGGATTAATAGCCCCATGTCCTCAATATATCAGCAATATGCAGGGTCGCTGGATTTTAGCTGTTCAGAGGGCCAAAAAAACATGCCAAATGATAAGAACTTAAAATGGAAATGCGAGTCATTTAGCTTGAATAAACAGCCTATTTTCATGCTTCATATAACAACCGTTTGACCCAAGATTAAAAACGTCTACAGAGAGGTTGTGCCCAACATAAAGCATGAAAATGTCTTTTTAAATTGATTTTTGAAAATGGCCGGGGTGTTTTTATTTTATGCTCAATTTGGGATCCTATTTACAACATGTTACTATAGTGAGCCCTGGAGACAAAGAAAGTGAATATAATCTGCAGCTGTTTGATTAATTTTGCTGTCAATTATTATTTTTAATTGCAACCTAGCAAAGAGATAAATATTACACAAAAAAATCAACCAAAGGCACAAAGTAAAATAACTAATTGTTTTGTTTGATAAATTGTCAATCATATACACGCAATAGAGCGATAATTGTAAACTGATGGGAGCATATGACCAACAGTGAAGCAGAAACAGACATGACTGAAGGTTCAAAACCTTGGCATAAACATGTGCAGTACATGTTCAATGAAAGAGCTGGGTTAAAGTTGGCAAGCATCAGTCACTGTAAGCAGAATTATCTTGGCTAAGCATTTCATCAACCTATTTGGCACAAGTATCAAGCATTGATTTGAATTTAAAATGTGTTGAATACTGTCAGAATGCCTGCATAACTGTGGCAGGCTGGTTTCAGAGTCTGATGAACAATCTTCATGCTGCCTGAATAAAAGGACACGGTCCAGGCTTTTATGTTACCGTACTGGCCACTGCCCCTGTGTTGTGGAAACATCAACTGTAGTTGCTATGGACAACAGAATATCTGGCATTTTTTGTTTTAAATATTGAAGTTGTATTCAGAAATTATGAAACGGATAGTTCCGGTCCTTGATTATGATTAGCTGAGCTGCATTGCAATCTGTTTTAAAATACTCTGTAAACACACACACGTGACTGCATTACATCAGTTTTACTATGCCAAACAAATTTGTTTCAAAATGTCGATGAATGATTTTTGTTGTGAATTTTGTTTACGAGGTGGGCTAAGCATGGTTAAGTGGTGGAAAAAGATAAAAAAAAAAAAAAAAAAAGACAGGCTGAAATTACTGAGAGAGAAATTGAAGAGCTGGAAAAGTCAAGAAACAAAGCTGGGACCGTTAAACACACTATGTTGTCCGTTCGCTGCTGAGAAAGCTCTGGCCTCCCAGTAATATTCATTATGTATTCAAAACCAAGCCTTGACATTTTGGTCGAAGTAAATTTGTTTTATGGTCAAAATGCTGTTTTTCCAAGCCTCTTGTAAAAACCTTTTTCTTCTTGACATAGTTTTCTGTATGATGATGTTGCTTCAGTACAGGATCTTGGATGGCAGTTGGCATGTTTGGAGAAGCTGACAGGAAGCTAAGCAACATACCGCTGCGGACGCCACATTTGGTCGGAATTAAAAGTTGCACAAGCTGCTGGTCTACGGTTACCGCTGCCTAACGTGGCCTCCATAGCAGTAACATTACATTGCTTAGATTCTATGCTGTTATTTCCAAACGTTGCACAGCTAACGTTGACTCAGCTAGTGCTAGCATTCACGTTATTCATAATCCTGTAGATTAGCTTCCTGTGGTAACCCACGTTACTAGTTTTTGCTAAGGCTGAGTGGGTTTTTCCATTTGAAAAACCTGGAAAAGAACTCCGTATGGATTCTGTTTTCAATTCAAATAACTTTATTTGACCCTGAGGGGCAATTAAAAGACATGAAGAGTATCACATAAATGGACAATTCACAGACAAGATACCAATACAAATAAATAAATAACAATCATGCATTGAATAACGCTGTGCGTTCTGAAGTGCTAATCAGTAATATAGTCATTAAAGCCATAGCATGGTGCTGTGGTGCAGTTCTTGAATTTTGAGTCTGGGGTGGGGGGAATCATGGATGATGGATCAGGGAGGTTGGGAGTTATGAATCTGGACAACACTGGGGACCATTCTCCTCTGTGTCCTGCACCCTGGGCAGCGAAATCTGCGTCCTGAAGGGAGCCACTCAAACACAGGAAAGATAATGTGGGAAGGGTCCTGTGAAATCCTGAATGCTAGTTTGACAGTCAGCTGTTCACATGGAGTGGAGGGAGCTCTGCCTTTGAAACGTCACCAAAATGGAACTAAACTAGGTTCTCTGTCAATTTAATGCCACCGTGAAAAATGGGAAAGGTGAACCCTAGCACTTGCCTTGTTTAGTTAGCTTGACTCGAACCCTGGAGTGTTTACCTCCTTGGTGCGGTTTGTTTGGGCCAGTGTGAACACAGCAATCGCACTCTGGTGCGGACCTAAACAAGTGGACAGAGACCACCTCCTAGCACGCTGGCCCTGGGGTGTCAGTCAACCTCTGTCCCATTTGATGACGCATAGACACTGTTTCTACAAATGTGGCAAATGAAGGTTTTATCTGCTCTTAAAAAATAGCTGCAGTATTATAGTATGTTTAGATTTCATTTAAAAACAAATGAAGAATTAAAATTTCATTTTGACCTTAAATTAGAGCAAGCCAGCATCATATGTGCAAAGTTAGCTTTTTGGTTACATTGATCACATCTAGAATCAATCCAAGCTTAGACTTAGATTAGATATTTTAAATGTCATGACAGTGTCTGAAACAAATCTAAAGATGAATAATAACAGTAATAGCTTAAACACCCTGTGAAATAGGAATGGAGAGCTGCATCCTTCCTTATAACAAACTACAGTCTGAACTTTACAAAGGCCCATTTGTTTACAGTTGCATGAGTCATCAGTTTCGGAGGTTTATATATTTATGGAGCATATTAAAGTCCTGACTGTGTTGCAGTGTGCCTCTTTATTAAGTTGATTATAACGCCTGTGCAAGCAGCCTCATGATGGGGAAGTAATAACAGATAATATACATATTCAGTCGCTCAGTTCCAGCTCAGCAGTAAAAATGCCCAAGGTTTTGCTTCGTTTATGTTCGGTTATGTCTCTCACATTTCTGTTTCTATGAAATAGTTTGGCATTAAAATAAACGAAAATCGTTGATCAACACTGGGTTGGAGCTCAGGTTCGTAGTCTTGGCACTGAACTACTTGTCAATCTATTAGAGAAATAGATGGTGGTGCTGCGAGCTGTCCAGATCAGCACACTGGTTTTAACCCCAGTTTCCAGGCCTGAAGGGGCTATGTTGCAACTCAGGAAGCTACAGGGAAATACTCTAAAACTGATCTGCAGCCAGTTTGCATCTTTCACTGATAATTAGAGGAGTACTCCTGGTTCTTCTTCCTGGGAGAAAATGAGGGAGAGAGAGTTTGTATTCATCCATATCAATTATTGGGCATGTGACATGGGGATTTACATTGCCAGGGTGGCACCACTGCTCTGACTAATGGAGCCACCATCTGGACCTGCTCCCTGACTTCACCACAAGCAAAACGGGATGCAAGACCACAGACATGTAGCTAGAGTCCCTTCCTATAAGAAGAGGCAGGTGAAGAAGAGTTTGTGGGACGTGATACTGCTGCCTATGAAATATCATATTAATTTAATTATTCATTAAAATATGTATTAAGTAAGTCTTTGTAATCAAAGATAGATCTACAGACTATCCTGTATACTGTCTGTTTGACTTGTATGGCTGTGAAAGGCAGAAATAGAAGTGTGATACGAGTGCGACAGTAAATGTGTTTCTCACTCCTTGTTTTCTGGCTTGAGTGTTCTCTCTTTTTCGCTCCTTCCTCTGTTAACCTTTCACACTCCATAAGGTGCTATAACATTTGCCTCTCATTCTGGTGTGTCCAGTGTGTCTGCCGGCATGGCCCATTTTAATGATTTTGTGCTTAATCCGTGTGAAGGTTGGGCAAACTGTTCCCACACTAGAAAATGTCACATGAATTCAGTGTTATTGGAAAGGGTTCAAGGATTTAAGCAGTATCACTCCCCTTAAATGTTGCTCTTCTGTTCGTTGCTTCTGGCCAAGGATATGGCGCTCTTCTCTCCAGACCTCTGCTGACTCACTGAAACTACAGCCACAGACGTTTTTTTTTTTTTTTTTTCCTGCTTTATAGATCACAAAACATGTTGGGAGTTATTGTTCATATTCAACTCAGGGCACTAGGAACTTACTTTCAGATATAGCAGATTCATTTTTCTCTTGAGATAGCTGTTCTAGCAAGCTGTTTCTAGTCTTGTGCGCTAAGCTGACATGCTGCAGGTTCCAGATATTTACCACACAGACGTAGAGTGGTATCATTCTTCTCATTTAACTCTTTGCAATAAAGTGAATAAGTGTACTTCCCAAAATGTAGTCCTTTAACCTTATACTTTCAGTTAACGTTATTTTCATTTTGTAGGGTCAAGCGTTGATGCAGGCTGTCAAACAACTAAATTGTCCTCTACAGCCTTTTTAAAGAAAGCATTGCTTTATTGTCTGAAGTTTTTGCTTCCTGTCTCAAACTAAATCCAGGCAGTTAATCATATCTTATTTGAACGTGAATTGAGCAAATCCAGCTGCTCTGCAGTGGAGAACACATGATGATGCCAAGACGGAAACAGTGACAGGGAGTGAGCGCTGTGCAAACAGTTCAAAAAGCAACAGCGTTAGGAAATTAAATATATTCACTAAGGAGTTGCACATCAAAGATTGTAGCCTCACAATAATTAAAATAAAACGTGTCAAGAAAATGATCCTCAAATGTCTAACAACTTTACTAAAATGTCATTAGTTGTTGCCTAAACTGGACTGTACAATTAAACAATAATTGAAATAACCAAAATATGATTACAGCTACATTTATGTCAAGGAAATCAAACTAAATCCAATGCTAAAATGAATATGGATATAAAGTGATGATATTTTTGCTTTTGTGAGACTTAAGGTAATGCATGCGGTAAGAGGTGCAGCCCTCAGGCAGCGGTTGTGACAAACAAGGCTGTGCCTGTATGTAACCTCAGATTAAGGCACTTTACTGTCCCCGCTTGCTCTTACCATCCATAATGCATCTATGTGATCAATTGGACCCTTGGCTTTGCTCTTATCCATCTGCCTTCCTCAGTAATCAGCAGTGTGATGTGATCAGAGACAGCCGCCTGTCCTGTCCTTGTGTCATGTCGTACAGGACCAAAGTACTCCTTCTGTCATTTCTGACAGTCCTGTGATGGCAGGGCAGAGACGGGGGGCTTTGTCCCAGAGTGATATTTATCTTTGAAATTGAGGAGTAAGACCTACAAGCAACCACTTCATGCGCTTCATACCCTCTGGCTTTCCTTTGGAATGTCTTTCAAATAAGAAGGATGAAAGATGAAATGCCTCAACTCTGTTGGCTTCAGGACGTTACAGCCAGATCTCATTTTAATATCAAGTTATTTCAATTTGCAGAAGTATGAGCTCTTACTTAGAAAGACAGGCTCAAAGAACAAAGACATAACAAAAGATGGCAAACAAACACTACCGCTGAACACAAATCATCATTATTCTAGGACACACCCTTTTCCCTGACTGCCAATCACTTTCAATGCTTTGGTAAAAGCCTCTGCAGACTGGATTACAGACCGCAGGCATCTTTAAGATGAGCGACGTTTGGCTTTTCTGCCGAAGAAGTGTAGGATCCCTTCCTCAAACGCAGCTCTTAAAATACTGTCAATCACAGCGGCACAGTGTATGCTGGACTTGACGGGGCTTCCTCTGACACACTCACCAGGGAGCGTTTGTCTGCAGTGCGCAGACAGTTCAAGGTTAATTGATGTACGTCATAAAATATTTATACCAAAATGATCACTCACTGCTCAGAGTGAGCACAATCTGGTGTTATGCATGCAAACTGAGCTTTGGGCGAATCTGTATTGCATCCGAATAGGCCCTGCGATAAGGAAATAACTGAGCAGCCCCCCTCCACCCTCAAGTTAGTCATTTGCACATTTTGGAAGTGGGTTAATGAGTGCCGGTTAATGGGAAAACTTTTCTCTTCCCTGAAGAACCACAATGTAATTATTTGATTTATGAGTGGCTGGAGGAAGAACGCAGCAGCCGATCACTCTCACCACCTCAGAGGGCTTCAGCCTAGGGTTTTTTAGACAGACTAGCTACCTCTGTGCACCCAGTCCTCTATCGCATTATTACAGCACCACCCTGTTGGTCTAATCCCCATCTTCATTTGAAACAGATAGTGAAATTGTCCGGAGATTTCAGTGAAACAAAAAAAAAAATACTTAATTTGCACCACAGGGATTCTTTTGTTATTTGGGCATGTAAACCACAAGACTGTATTAATACGAGTAGAGTAGAGAATACTATTTAATCACCACACATTGAGAGGCATTGTGATAGCTTTGTCTTTGTGCTTGTCACAGTTTTTAGAAGGGTAATCTTCTTGTTACTGTAATCCAGCTTTTGGAGGAGACAGAAATGTCTCTTGGTTCCTGTTTGTGCTGACAGAGTCTGGAACAGTGAGGAGGATTAGCTGACACCACAAGTCTGGAAAAACGCAACAGCGGACAAAAGGAAAACAGCTAGTTTTACCCTGCAACACATTTCAGAATATTTGTAGAAGGAAAATGTATATGTAAGAGTAAGATGGCACAATCTATCTTTGTCGTTCTTTAATTAGGCTAAGTGAATGTGTTGCATGTCCAGAGGCATAATTACATGCAGAGGTAAAAGGTTGTGGTGTAGTTTGTGTGAGAGTGGCTCTGCCTCGTGTCAGTGAATGACTGCATGCTGGGATCACTTACTGGAATGAAAAAGAGCTGTTGTGTGCAAAGAGAAAGAAAGAAGGAAAGATCCTTCCAGTGCAGATGAAATGGTTTGTCCTAAGTGCTGTTTAATGAGAGGCTGCCAATCAAATGGATGGAATAATTGCCCAGGCTTAATTAAAATTATTCATTGCTAATTTTGTGGAGGATACATTGTTTGTATCCCTCCCTCTAGGAATTGATTTCCAATAATGTTCACATAGTCACATAAATCAAGGCAATAAACCAAAAATATATGAATGTATGAACCTTTTTTCTGCAGCTTAAACATAGTGACTAACATTTGTAAGTGTGGCAAAACAAATACCTTTGTGGTTTGCTTCTGGGTAATCTTTGAAAATGTGTCAGTCCGAATATAATTAACACTAATTCTACAGGGAGCAAATAAGAATTACACAAAGCAACGGAATATGATTTATTAGTCAAAAGAACATCTTTAAAACGGAAAGTGAACAATGCAAGTTTGGTGCTACAGCTACGGTAATGAGTTTCAGCCTGAATTTAGGAAAAAGGTCAGTGATGTTTCTGGTTCGTCCTCTTACCTGAAGTCAAATAGAGGAAATTGCACTTGAACCACAGTTCCAGGCTGGGAGTCTTAGAACTGCAGGGCCTTCAGGCTTTTAGTGACAATTACTGCTGACTTGTGTGACTGCCAGCTCTGTCCCATCAGTGTCTACAAACTTGGAAGAAGAGTGGTAAGCATTGGTTGTTTTAACCAAAAATATAACCTTCCTTTTGACAAAGCGTCATTATTGATCATATTTAGTTGGAATCGCTAAAGGTCTGGCATACATCCTACTATATATAAGGGCAGATGTGCTATGTAAAAGCCTTTTATTTTACCTTTTTATAATGGAGAAAGGATCATATGCAATAAATGTGCTCTATAGCCACAGTGTGTGAAACATTTTAGAAATGTTAAAATTCCACACATGGAGCTCAGCGCAAATTCTTTCAGGAAGACTTCTAAAACATAATCACTTTCTCTCGCCTCTAAACGAATCAGCTGTAGAGGTGTTCACTTTTCTTTTAACCAATCAGAAGCGGCCACGAAAATCACGAGCCAATCACTGCATGACATCCCTGTTTTAAACCTGTCTCTCTCTCTGAGCACCGCCCTCCTCCTCCCCTGCTCCTCCGGTCTTCACCTCTCACGGCCTCTGGGTCCTCATCCGGCAGCTTTTCGGTGTTGGTCTTCAGGCTCCTCACGTAACCATCAGTGTCTAGACTCCATCGGGGGGTTCATATTTCGGCTTCTACCCCTTTTTAAAAGTTTTTCAGATTTTTAAAATGACGGTGGAGTCTAATCTCCAAAGACTGTACTGTACATTTCACGCATATGTACAATAAAGTCTCTCCTGATTGAAATAGTTTAATCGAGAACATAATCATGCTGTTGGGTAATATGCTAATGCTCCTTTGTTTGGAGCTGGACCATAACTCTGCCCACACTTGAGCCAAACTCCAAAATAAACCAGCTCCATTGTTATTTTTTTCTGCAGATTTGTATCCTGAGCTTCAAACACGGACCCTGTGGCTTTGTGTTTTTTTTTCTGCCAGACACCATCCAAGGTTGCTTTGAGTTTCTGAATGCCCTCTTTCTTAGAAGTTGTCACACCGCTGACCCTCATTCAGCTTTTTGTCGCAGTGTGAGTGAGGAGAATATTTGGGGGTCTCGCAAACATTCCTCCTCCTTTTCTTTCGCTCACAGTTTGTTCTTACTCCCGGTTTCTTTCTTTAGCTCAGACTACCGGAGATTCAGTTTGCCTGAAGCCTCATCTTGTGCCAGAAAGGGAGGTGTTCCAACCCCAAGCTCAAATATAGGTCTCATTCAGAGTTTCACAAACATTAAATTACATTTTAAATGAAAAGTAGACCAAAAGTACACAAAAGTATATGGATTTTTTTGTCATCCAAAAGTTCCATCAAAATAATTGCAAGTTGTATGTTAAATTCAACACATTTACAAATGGATGGAGCAATTTTCTCTGTCTCTTTAGTTTTATGTCTTTGTCTTTTTTCTTTGGCAGTCTGTCTTTGTACAATTCTGTAGGAGGCACCGCAAAACTAGGGTGGACAAAGATTGAAATATGTTGGTTCAATCCAAATTGCTCCTCTAAAGGGGAATGGACCATACTTACTCTTTCTCTCTCTGACTCCCTCCCTCTGTCTCCATCTCTTTGCCTTTCTGTCTCCTCCTCTCTTACTCTCTGTCTCCACCCTCTCTCTGGCCTGACTCCAGAAGCGTTAGTGCTCCAGGCACTTAGTCTCAGGTTCTTTGAGCTTCACAAAACAAGTTATTGGAGAGGGGTGGATGGCCAAAGGAGAAAAAAAAACACAAGCTGAAAGACGATTGTGTGAGAGATCTCAAATATTTTCTTCAATCATGCTGTGACAAAGAGCTGTGTGTAGGTCTGCTGCGTAGGATCATCTAAGACGCAGGGCAAACAGTAACCTTAGGCAGCATCTGTTAGTGGAAAATACAAACCTGCAGGGTGTCCATTTGAAGGTGAAGGACTGTGAGGGGGAATACAATTCAGGGATTCTTCAACACAAAGTTATCTGGTGGAGTCTATAACAGTTGTTTCTCAAACATGCCCGGAACTGTGTTGCAGTGTGACCTGTGAATGTGAATTTCCTGTGTGAGACTGAATTCAGACACTGTATTGACATTTGAAAGGTTCAGCCTTTCGCAGCTGCTCATGGAACGCCTGAGCAGAATAAAAAAATGAGCCTTCACCACCTCAGACGTGAGTTCACGGTCTGCTGTGAACTCGAGGGTTCTGATTCAAATTAATTATTCATAAATTTGTATTATATATCATCTGCTGAGTTGTTCATACCTTTAAAGCTCTAGTTAATCGTGGACTGTGGATGAAAAGCTGTGTTTTGTAACAGCTGAGACACATTGTTGCTAGTCTTGCATTGCCAGACCAGATCTCCACAGCGCTGTGGAGGAAGGTCTGGCTACACCACACATACAGTACATTCTAGGATAGGAATAACACTGGTTAGTTTTCATTTATTTAAACCAATCACAATGGTCTTGTGTTGCCTCTGCAAAAAAGTCTCAGGAAGGAACTTGTTTTGGTGGAACATTTGCACCCTGCATAAGAAAATGCCACATACAATATTAAATGAAGTTCACTGTTCACACAATACAGTAACGTGAGCTATTTAAATTAGCTGATACATGGTTAAATGTACTGTAATTTGCTTTTGTAGTGTATCGCTGTGTATTTTTTCCACAGCAATCCCACAAAACATCCCAGATAGAGTAAATATCGTAAACCTATTCTTTGTAAATCTTTGCAATCATTTCATGAAAGAACCAAGCAGGCTAGCCTTATTGCACAATCCAAGTTTTCTTCAGAACTTGCCATTTTCAGCGTGTAGCTTGCTAGCTTGCGGTTGTTGTTGCAAAGGGAATTTTGAGAACGGCAACACGCAGCGAGCAGAAGCAGAGGGGCAAAGCTTGCCCGATGTCAGGCTTCATCCTGGAAATGAACTACCGTTGATCCAGACTACATTGTTTTCTTGCATATAATAAACTGAAAAACTATTAAGAATTCTGATTGAGAGCAACTTTTTTTTTTTTTTTTTTTTTTTAAAGGAACATACCACTGTTTGTTGAAATAGGGTTATTTACTGTCTTTTCTATATTTATATAGGTGGGCAAACGCATTTTTGTCTCAGTGCATGCATTGTCGTAGTCTGGCAGCGCCGCCGCTAGCTTAGCTTAGCGTAATGAATGGAATCCTTTGTTGCCGTTAGCATGTTGTGAGTAAAAGATAGCCAACAACAAAGACCTAATTACTTCTTGTGGCCTGCGTATTCCCAATGAGTAATGCAGATTAAGACTAGACGATTTCCTAGGCAGATATTGACTTGGGACTATATTGGGGCGAAGCACAGCCAAAGCACTGCTACTTCTGCTATTTGGGTGGAGTGATTTGCTCGCAGCACCTGAGAACCCACGTGGTGAGGAGCAGAGTGTTGCGCTAATCACTCCGCCCAAGTAGCAGAAGTAGCAGTGCTTCACCTTTCTGAGAATATAGTTCCCAGTATGTATACGGTTAGAAGATGGCTGTGTGTCATGTGACCTTGTTATTTGTACACCCTGTGACTCTACAAATCACAACATGTAAACAGGAACATGTTGGCGTTATGTTGTCACTTATTGGGAGCAGTAGGCTAGTTGGAGCCGGTTACCTCCAGGATCTGTGCTAAGCTAGGCTAGCGCTGGGTGCATCAGACAGTTACAACACGCACGGAGATGAGAAGACTTATCTAACTCTGGGGGATACGGGGAATAAGCTAAAGTCCCAATAAGTCGACGTGTTCTTTTTAAGCTCGTTAAATGGTAGCCGACAGTCCAATAATTCTACTTGTGGACATACACAAAGGGACAATAATAACAACAGACTGCAACACACTGTTTGACTTATTTACTTATTTTAAAAAAAAGTTTGCAGTGTGATCTACCAACAGAGATTAAAAAAACAATTTTCATAGCCTTGTTGCGGAGGATCAGGGATATACTGTATCACTGTCATCATGTGGAGTACTTTTTGCTCACCAACTTTCATAATCACCCTTGTAAAACCCTTGATCTGAGCTCTGGTGGGTGATTAAAGACTTGGGTGATAAAAACAGAGCTGTTTGTGGAGCAGTCAGACAGGGAGAGAGGGCGTGTGTCTTGTCTCCAGTGCTATGTGTGGACATGCCTAATCAGGATTAGGCTAGCACACAAAACAATAGAAAAAAAGAGACCAACTTCCCCTCAAGAGCCCGTAACAAATGAGAACATCCAGTCAGTGGAGAGTATAAATACTGCAGAAGTTTCAGGGAAAGTATCACTGAAAGCCCACTCACTCAGTCTGACTGTTGTGGAGACATGCAGGACAGAGATGGATCTGTTATTGCCCCAGGAGCTTTAGCTATTGCATATTTATTAAACAAATAATTAACGTGTGTGTGTGTGTGTGTGTGTGTGTGTGTGTGTGTGTGTGTGTGCTTTTTCATTACACCGCTGTATCTCTGCTCCCTGGCAGCGATCCAAGGTGTTCCCGGCACAGATCAGGCTTGTGTGTGAGATGGTGGACGGAGGAGGAACAGGGGGAGAAAGGTGGATTTATTAGCCACAATTAACATCAAGCTATAGTATAAGGCTCCCGTGGACAATATCAAAGGGCTTGCTGAGCAGAACAAGTAGTCCGGTTTAATTAAAAAGGGCCTTGCTGGTGTTGGAGGAAGACAAAGGTGACACCCGTCAGAAGGCGGGGATATCTTAAATGAGTCTCAAACTCCTCAAACACTTGTTCCTCTTCAGTTGGGGCGGGCGCTGCAGGGTGTGAGGCCTCTCTGCCTTCCCTGTTTTTTTTGCAAAGACTGCAGAGCTGCACCCAGTCATGGATCTGCCTCATGATGGGATATGAATATGTATGCAGGTTAACTGATGTGCTACACTCTAATTGCGATGGGAGGGAAGGAGCCTCAAGTGCAATGCTTCATGGGAGCTGCTTCTTGTCTTTGCATATAGCATATGATTCCACGTAATATAAGTGTGGGACACTTTAGCAGGGTCTTTCCTCTTTGTCTGGTTGTTTACCTCACTTTTTTCATGCCTTTTCCTAACCCTCTTAATGCCATTTAAATGTATTTCTGAAAGCATGCACTAACCTTGCCAGCATGGATGTAATTATATTTGTTGTAGCTTTTGTTGTCCCTCAATTTCTGCCTCCTTGCCTCTGCCAATTAGCTTTTAACTAAATGTGATTATGAAGAATAAATGCTAACGTTCAGCTCCACTAGAGGGTGGCACATCAGTTTACCTAAGGCAAGGCTTTCAAACTTGGGGGAGGAAAAAAGGAATGAAGCTAATTTTAAGGGATATGCTTTTGATTTTGAGTGTTTGCATAAGAACAGTGGAGCATTTCAGATTAAAATCCCCCAAAGTGTGGCAACCATGAAATCGCTTTAATTAGGCCAGCTGACAATCCATTGGCGTCTCCAAACACACTGGACCCTAATGGTGATGAAAACAAACCAATCGCCTCAGTTTAAAACTCTAAGGATTGCAAATGAGAGAGGTTGCTAAGCAGTTTGGAAATACCACAGCGCAGTTAGTTTTAAGAGTCAACTTCCTTTATATCTATTCATGTTTTCATGTTTTTATATTTAAGTAAAAAAGTTAGAAGACGGCTGAAGGCTGGTTGTTAAACAGCAGACATCTTGTGAAGGTCAGGTTGTTACTGATGGTTGGACAGAGTGACAGCTGCCACATTTTTAACAAAGGTCAATCCGTCAGATCTCAACTCTTAGAAATCACCAGTAATAATGACAGACAGACAGACAGACAGACAGACAGACAGACAGACAGACAGACAGACATGATATGCACACCAAAGGTTTCAAACCTGTTCATTAAGCTAGTTTGTTTGAGAGCAGTTTTGGTACAAATCCTCCGTCAAGAACATAAGGCTGTCTAAATGGTATTTATCATGGGAATAATAGTTACACAAAACATGTCTTACATCTTTAACACATCCTATCTCCAACTATTAAACTATTAAAGCCCAAAGCTGACATTGTTCCATTGAAGTTGATCATCAAATTGAAATTTCATTCCCCACATTTGTGCACACATTTAAATTTAGCAATCCAATTAGACTTTCATCACCAGATGTTTGCAAACCACATCATTACTGCCCACATGAAAAAGGAAATTCTGTTGACACATTTTCTGTATCTGTGTGCATCAATACGGATATGTCCTTCCATAGCAAGGAGGACAGAAATGTCAGTATTAATCACAGAAATTAATAATGTAAATTAATGGGATATCTCAGGAATGCCTTGAGGTAATTTCTTAACATTTGCCACACATGTCCACTTGGACTCAAGGATTAGAGTCCAGTGGTCAAAGGACATGGTTCCTGTGACCTCACGTCCGTCCCATTCTCGTGAATGCGATATCTCCGGAGCGCCTTGATGGAATTCATTCAAATTTGGCACAAACATCAAGTTGGACTAAAGGATGACTAAAGCCTGGTTCAGACGGCAGGATAATTAGGCCGATTTTAGCCCTGATTCACCCCTCCCGACAATCCTAAGGATGCTCCGATTATGGTAAAATAATGTGATCAGATATTCCTGCCGTGTGTGGTGTGTTAAGACTGCTCTCGTCTGCTCCGAAGGACCTCGGGACCGCTCCTATCTCAAATCGGGGATATCATCCAACATGTTGGATTTATTTGGCCCGATTTCTCCTCGTGTGTGGTGTCCCCCGGGGACAAACGAGCACGCAGCCTGTGTACAATAAATAAAGTCGATGGGCATAACTACATCCACAACTGCACTCCACCAGAGTACATGGAAACGAATATATGTACGTTTATTTCAACGGTAATTAATCTGTGTAATACGTAACGACATTTCTATGAGAAAAAACTAATCACCTCCATATCATGATGTAGCAGTATAGTCCATGCTCGCGTTGTCTTCTTTGACCATCACCTTTTCTTTTGATAACGTCTTTTTTTGGTTAAAAACAAACTAAAAACTATCGCCACTGCATCCTCTTCGTCCGCAATGATTGTTTACTCTGAAGTCAAATTTGATCTCGAGGGATTTTGCGAGATTTCCCATCTGACCCGGGAATGCTCGAGAGTCAAATCGGTTCGTGTGTGATCTGTTGATTTTGCTGTGTGCTGCGCACCACACACTGTACCACCAAAACTGTTAGACCCGTGATTTTTCATCACCGTGTGTGGGGTCTCTCAGGTTTGGAAAATCGGCCGACAATTTTAAAATCGTCCCGTGTGAAGCAGCCTTAAGAAAACCAGAGTGCATGCACAAAGCACAACACCTGCCCTTATGTGGCCTAGTGTTTTAATGGCATTATCTATGCTAATAACTATAATCAAGTGGGACTCATCATTTGGCATAGCTAGGTAAGAGCAGATTTAGATGGAGAAAAACGTTTGGTGCATCTAGAGTTGACTTTTGTATTTTTTCTCTTTTTTTAAGAGAAAATATCCAGTAAGTGAAATTTCAAAGATTGTTGCAATGTTTTTGTGTACTCTATAGTTTTTTTTTCAAAATATTGCAATAATAATCAGATTTGCCCATTCATTTGACGTATCACAGTTCTTAATGGAGTTTGGACTGCAGTATTTAGCAGAAGTCAATTAAATGTAATTGTATTTTTCTCAACACATTTTTGTTAATTCGCTTGTGATTCACAGTATTTGTCAACTAGTTTCCTCCTCTACATAATAGGTTCAACATTACTGTTGTACATGTGATGACAAGGGCACAAACACAATCGTAGCTTTTCACCTCTGAATGGAGATAGCATGTGAAATGGACAACTGCTATTTAACAGGTATTGAGAAATATAGCAACTTGTTCTCATATCTATTTGTAATAAGAAATGTACAGATGCCACAGTTTAAAAGCAAGAGCTGTTGCCATAACATTGATATATTGTGAATAAATACAACTAGATGATGATATGACTATGATTAAAATGATATTGAATATATCTGGCAAATTCCAGTGACTAGGCATTTGTTTGCCCAGAGGGCATCAGCTCGACCCATAGGGACATCAGAGGTTTTAGTCGCAGCAGGGGATAATGTGAAGGCAATTAAGCTATAGTGTGTGTTCTTCAGTGACTCCTAAGATCTTGCCCACCATGCGCAGCACAGTTTTAATTGAAATCATCCACCTATTGTTCAGGACGACCGTTTTTAATTTACAGAGATAAGCAAGCTTGGCCTTGACCTTCCTCTGCCCTGTAATGGATCGCTGCCCCTGAACCTTCTAAGGTGTTTTCAATCAACCTGGTTTTCTTTGGACTGTACTTCTCATTTTTTGGGTCATGTGGAAGTGCTTCTTCTTATCCTCCTGGCTCGGGTTTTCCTTTGACATCTGCAGCGTGAGAAAAGAAAATCTATGTAAACTCTACTTCAGTCAACAGATCAACACCTCTTTCTGTTCCGACTGACCAGCGATATTGATTACATAATGCTTTCTTCGCTCGGCTGCTTCTCATCCTTTTGTTGCTGTTATCAGACGGTGTGCACAAAGGCAGTCGCTCTCACCATTCACTGTGAAAGAGAAAAGTTCACGAGTACAATTATGAGTAGAGCAATAGCAGTGGCAACCATATGATGAGCTGGGACTCATGCCTTCTAGACTCTTAAATCCTGCTTTTAAGCGCCTTTATTGGAGTGTGAAATACAGTGCATTGGACTCTATTATATATGGGTCCCATTTGCCACCAAGGCTGTCTGGTTTTCAGAAACCACAGTTGTCTAGTGAAGTCACATTCACACACTTTCATCCAGTAATTGATATTAATTACTTGTCAGCGTCCTTGCGTTCAATCCTCCATGCTTGACAGCTCTGTGGACTAACTGGAAACTGCCCAAACTGCACTGTGAGTGAGTGACTTACTGTTAGTTGATTAATTTCCTAACACATGGTAAAAAAATTCAGTACCCACAAAGCGATCAATAACACTCATATTGATGTACATTTTAGCTGGTAGTACTTTTCTGCTCTTTAGACAGACACCAGGATAATAATACAAGTATAACCTCTCAGATTTATTTTAATAGAGCATTTGGCCGTTTGAATGACAAAAGCTCCCTGTACACTGAGAAAAGACGGCACAGGAATTAAACAAAAAGTTTTGATTAAATGTTTATTTTCCCCCAGAGTCCTGTATGAGGGTGTGATCAAATGAGCGACTGACAGTGAGAGGACAAAGGAGAGGGAGAGAGATGTAGTTTCCAGCATAAAAGGCCAATTGAAATGGAGAAAGGGGTAGGTAGGTAGAGAGGGAGGGGCTCACTGTCAGGATGAGGGTCCCTTGGCCTCGCCTCAGGCAAAGACACTGCATTAAACGTGGCCCACTCTCAGGGCCGGTATTAACTACCCCCTCTGTAAGTATGCACCTGTCAGTGTATTTTCACTGAAGTGTTGATGTCTTGAAATGTTTTACCCATCCTCACTACTGGCAGGTGAGAGCGAGAGAGAGGGAGAGAGAAAGAGGGAGAGAGGCAAATACGGATAAGAACAAACAAACAGCATTGGCATTACTGAAGTGAGCAGCTTTGGCGGAGAGGGACTTCTTTGAAGACTTGGCCTAATCCTATCTGCTGAACCGCCATCTATGCCTCAGCTTTTGTTTCTCAGACTCTAAGACCTACTCCTGCAGGAGCCACAGAGAGAGGGTCAATGGATTCCTCTTGTAGAGTGCCAAGGGATGTGACGGGGTTTGTTGATGGCATTAAACAGAACATTTACAGCTGAATATGCTTTGTTTGCACATTGACCCTTGATAACAGTAACCCTGAGTATATTTTGCCATCATATACTGGAAAAATGTGTGGTGGATACCAAGCCCTGCATTTTTACTGTATGCTCTCTGCATACATCTTCTTTTTTTATTATTTTTTTGGCATTTTAGGCCTTTATTTACAGCAGAGGGCCACAGGTCAGAGTCGAACCCGCGGCCGCTGCGTCGAGGAGTGAGCTACCCAGGCACCCTTGGAGCGACTTTTAATCATGTAGCTTTTGCACCCAAACCTAAAGGGACTCTCATGCTCTACTGCACAATATCTCTTGATGGACACTATGCAGCATAACCAGAACAAAAACTTGAAAAGGGCACAAGAGGCATATCATTCATTCTATGGTGCTCCTGCATACTTGTGGGACATGTTGGATCAAGCTTCAGGCTAAGCCCTTGGTAGCTAAGCTTGAGAAAATGCGATATTTCCTGCAGCAACGTCACAGAACTAATATAGCAGGGACATCTACATGCTTTGTTACTTTGGTTAGATTTTTTTTTTGGTCACATTTGATTTTGATGTATACAGCAATAAAACATCTGGAAAAAGAGCCTGAAGAGGATGAAGCCTTGATCATTTTCACACCTGGGCACATTTAGCAATCGCTGCAGAAGGAGGAAGACTTGAGCTCTATTCGTCCGGTGACTTTCCCGTGCAGAAAGATAATGACCTCTTCTGAAGAGTCCATGTTTTTTTAATCCTCCGTGTCCTCCTTGGCTACTAGCAACTGTGTGGAGGAGGGGTGGGGGCGATGCGCGATCACGGAAGGCTTGTATCATGTGGACGCGCCGACAGTTTTGTTGTCATTATTTATAATTCCTCATGGGGGAGACAGAAACTACACACTATAGCTTTAAAAGAAATTGAAATGCAGTATACTGTTTTAATCTTTGGATTTCCCAGAAATCCAGAGGTAAATCTGGTAAATGTGTGCAGAAAGAGAATCTGGAATGTGAAGGCAAATGTACTGTTGGACTTTGTAAACGGAGTTTAAAAAAGAAGCAATTAACAGTTAAAGTGGGTTCAAAGGAAATGGGAAGGAGAGACATGAAAGGTCTCTCTCTCTCTCTCTCTCTCTCTCTCTCTGAACATCAAGTGCTCTGACACCAACAAAGGCATGAGTGAACATGGTACTGTAGGTCTTTGTGAAAGCTTTGACGCTATTTTAGCTCCATTAATAATGAGAAGCCGGTCCTGTGGACTCGCCTGTACAGTGCTGTAGACTTATGACACTGGCTCCATTTATACCTCTCCCATTCAATTACCATCCCATCTGGTCACTGCTGTTTCTGCTGCCACAGCAGTGAAAAGCGAATTAACTTTTGAGTACTTCAAAGCCCCCCCTCCCCACCCACCCCACACATAGCACCTACAGCTCAAAGGACAGTGGGTACAGTGACTGCCAATTAGGAGTTCCAACAAGACCCATTAGACCCCAAAGAAAAATAGATGTTTCAAAGAGGGACAGAGAAGAAAGTACTGTTTTATGAAGGGTGCTAAAACAGTTTATGCCACTGGACTATAACAAACTATATCTCTGCCTTTGGCGTTAGTTTTTGAAGGGCAAACTGTTATTTTAAAGGGAGTTACTCACCTGCGAGTTGTCAGATGTTGGAGCTGAGTACTATTTGATGATACTTTCTAATAAACTTATTGAGAGTGCCCTTCAACAACGGTCATCACAATCATAGCTGCAGAAGGCAAGACTAAGAGAGGTGAAGGGAAACCGCAGAGGCTGGATGTGCCCCAATCGCACACACATAAAAGATTTAACATCGCCCTGAGGTGTTTTTACAGCACTCTTGTACCTTAAAGGTGCATTAAGTAAGATTTTACTGGCCCATAGCACAAATGGCAGTAATAAATCATCAGGGACTTGATAAAGTTGTCACCAGTGACTCAGCAGTTACTTTGCCCGCTGCTGGGATTTCTGGATTTCAGAAACTCTTTTAGACTTAACCTTCCTCCTCCTCCTCGTATTAACAGCTCAAAGATGCTACTGTACAGAGGACAGGGCTACAAGTCAGCAACTGGAAGCATCTGGGGTCTCATTTATAAACGTGGCGTACACACAGAACGGGGCTGTAAATGTGCGTACTCCACTTCCCACGCAAAGGTTGTGATTTATAAAAAACAAACTTGACGGGAGAATGTGCGGTCCTCCACGCAAACTCTGAACCATGCGTACGCACATTTTGGAGACAAAATAGGAATTGGCGACGCAGATGGTGAGGTGGTGAACTGAAGTCAGACTGCAGAGAGTAAATGGGAATAAGATTACTCGTAATATTTTCTAGTATTGATGCCTCACGCACATTCTTTCACTCTATATCATCCACGTTACCATGAAGATTAAATCCAGCAGTGTGATTTGCGCTTGTACTGAGTGATAACTGTTCCATAAACACCTCCAACTCAAATCTTAAATAAAAATGTGTTCTTAATATTTAATCAGCGCTGTCTCGCCGTCACATTGTCCACTACGGAGCGCAGGAGGAGGAGATGGCCCGACTGCATGGAATACAGGATAGCATCAAATACCCTAGCATTAGATAACTGCAGAACACAGTGTAAATAACTAAATATCTATCTTTAAAACTGTGCATATATCATCAAATGTCAAAGTCTGGAAATACAGCCGTTAGCTCTCGCGCAATCGTTACCCTTAATGTCCTCGTTATCAGTCCGAACTTTACAGTTTTTTACAATCACTTTGCTACTAATTTCAGAACCTTGACGTCATTTTTCAAAACTCTAGACACAAAACTCACAACCAATGATCAAAATGCACATTTTTCAAAACTCTAACACTTTTTTTCAATTGCTTGGATACAATACACATAAACCAAAGATCATTTGTTCATTTAACAAAGATCAGCTGTTCAATATGACACAACTTAACATCAAAGTACTACTATTTCAAAAAGCAATTCACACATTACATTTCAGATGATTGTCTATTCAATTCATTACAATGATCTAACTATCAATTGATACAACTACTCAAAATGATAAGTAACTGTTGCATTACTCTTAATGCATAGTTGTATGAAATCAGACAAATATTCCATGTTTAGATCATGAAAGTTTCAAGATAACGAGATTCATTGTCACCAGTTAGCGTGGAGCATGAACCAATTAGACTACATCATCTATGGATGTAATATTTCATCATCCTTCTTTACTGTAATGTATTACTGTTTATCAGACACTGTTTCTATGGTCCCATGTACCACCTTTAAGACTATTTACAGTATTTACAGTACTGCACTATATGGATGCAGGCCCTTGGAATTGCTGGTCCAATTCTGCCAACTCGTTACTGATGATTGAGATATATAATTTATATATACTTTATACACACACAGTACTTTATATATAAAGTATATATAAATTATATATCTCAATCATGCCTTTTGCTATGTTTTGTATTGTGCTATGTGATAGGTTGGATATTTCTGCCTATATATGTTTCAAGTGTATTTTATGTGTTGTATGTAGGGTACTACACAAGAAGGTTAATCTGGGGACAACCTTCTCCCACAGGAATGTGTGAATCTATTATGAGTTTGGGCACAACTTTCACACAGAGGAATTGGAGCTAGGAATGTGAGAATCTATTAGGAGCACGTGCCATAAAAGGTGTAGTTTAAGAGTAAACTGTTCCAACTGAAATAGATGTCTCATGCTGTGTAAGCACAAAAAGTGTTTAAAAGGTATTCATTCTGATGTACATGTTGTTCATCCTTGGGCAGACGTGTCTGTATGCTCATGGTTGTTCCAGTGTCATGAAAGTTTGTTCACTGTTTGAATAAAGTTGCACTTGATTTGTAATCCTCGGACTGGTCGTCATCTTTGAGGTCTCCCAATATCATTTCTGAATCATCACCCGATATCACTATGGACCATTTTGTTAATACGTCTGGTATATCGAAGCTGTGCCCAAGTGCCATAATGCCTGCCGTTTTGGACGTATTATTAATATATGTAGTCCATAGATCAGGGTTCCATACACTGCAAGAACAGGCCGAAATTATAATTAAATTTGTAGCAATTGCTGAACGTCTGAGAAGTTTTTTGCTTTTTCCCCCGCCAGTCATCATACAGTGTAACAACCGGCAGGGTCATTAACATACTGATCAGCATTCACAAGGTGCTTTACATTGACTATTTATGGTTAAAAATGGGCGTGTACAGGGCGGGATAAGAGGCTGATCCACGTACGCACACTTGTAGGTAATCTCTGATTTATAAAGGGAACATTGCTTACAGGTGTGCGTACACATGGTTTTATAAATCTGACTTTTTTTCAGCGTACACCATTTTGGGCTTTTGGGCGCACATACACTTATAGTAAGGATCCTACGCACAGTTTTATAAATGAGACCCCAGATCTTTAAACAACAAAAGATTAAAAAAAAACATACTTCCATTATAAGTTTGGCTTAGAAATGTGACTCTTATATTTAGGTA
The DNA here is from genome assembly GCF_004354835.1 of Perca flavescens. Lineage (NCBI taxonomy): Eukaryota > Metazoa > Chordata > Actinopteri > Perciformes > Percidae > Perca > Perca flavescens. The sequence goes on from NC_041333.1 coordinate 1,286,144, forward strand.
GATTACATTAAAGTCATTAATTTGGACCGCACAAATGGTTTTTCATGCTTTGATGAAGCCTTTGTGCTGAAACTCGTCAGCAGATTTGTCTGCGCTTTGACTGTGAATACAATTCAACCAAAAAATCAACACCGTTCTTTTCCCTGACTCTGTTTCTAGGAAATCACAGATGTTCAAAGTATTGAAATATGAAGTTCAGTGTAGGAGAAGCGCACATGCTTCCTCTTATGAACTCAAATAGTTTAAAATTTTTTAGTCTCTACGATATTTTGACATCCTATGGAAAAACTAGTCTAGAAATACCCTCCTTAAATTGTCATTTCTTGCAATACAAACAGCACATGATGCAAAAAGTCAAAATGCTTTCAATAAATGACCTTTAAAACAGTGTCATTTCATATTAAAGGAGCTGGTCCACATGAGCAGTGTTGGGAAAGTTCACTTTCTACATGAACTAGTTCAAAGTTCAGTTCACAAATTTTAAAATGAACTAGTTCAGTTCATAGTTCATACTTCAAAATAAGTAACTAAGTTCACAGTTCCAAAAATGAACTAGTTCATAGTTCTTTTTTTCCATATGTTGCTGCAAGCTATTATTTTTCTAAATTATTGCCACAGCCCATATAGAACCACAGACACAGCAATTATTTTATCAGTTTTAACACTGAAACTATGCGTCAGATTTCATCTTCATATCCAATCAGTTCAATGTGCCGTTTCAGGTTTGCTGTGGATGGGACTGAAGTGCAGATTTTCTTTCTGAAAGCCGATGGGCAAAGTTTGCCCAGAAATGTCTGATTTTTCCATCCTCACTGAACTTTTTTTTCCGTTTAAATGATCATACGAAGCCTCCACGCTGCTTTTTGTTTTGACGAGTCATGCGGCGGTGCGACACTGGTGGCTGGTGTTGCCAGATTGGGTATTTTTTCCGCTACATATGAAGGTGTGTTTTAGCCGGGTTTTCTCCTGGAAGGCTCTATAGAAATCTGGCCCCCTATTGGACGAAGTTGAACTGAGAGAGCGCGCCGTTCACAGACACCAGAATGAACGAGTTCACAGTAACGTTCATCAGGCAGTACGTTCAGTTCACGTTCGCCCACAATACGAGTACAACACTGCACATGAGGAAACATTCTGACTCAAAACTGCATGTGCTCAAAACAATAATGTAACTCTGACAAACTAGTAGAGGCAGCAGTATCTATGTGTTTATTCTCTACCATAAAAATGAAAAGGAAAAAAGTTTCTAAAACAGTCAAAAAAATGTGCTGTTTTAGAAAATGGTCGGCAACAATGGTGATTCTCATTTGTGGTTTATTGTCTAAAATAACAAGATCTTTTAATTTGCCTTTAACTAAAGTTTATACAGCATGTCTCCTGGCTTGATTGTGACTTGGCATACAGATCAGCACTTCTGGGTGCCAGAATTTTTAGAGCTTATTAAACAACATAAGATTTCATGAGCACATGAGCCCTTAGTAGTAACTAATCGACCTACCCTGAGAGGGTTTACCAGTATGCCCGCTCAAGTAGGTTTACTGGTAAAAAATGGAATATGACACAGTTGTTAATGGAAGAGAGAAGCAAACCAGTCAGCCCTTTCCATGTGGGTCATCGAACAGGTGAGATCATGCTGACAATCCAGGAGGGCTTTCTGTCAAACAAATGAATGGACACTTCCAATCTAATTTCACCCCGCATCTTCAGAGGTCCTATCTGTCATTCTGTTGGCACCATGAACCGTTCCACACTCTGGCTTTTCAATCTGGACGTCTCCCTCTGGGGCTCTTCCTCTAAGACGAGTTGGTGTTTTCTTGTTTGGAAGTAAATATATTCATGGTGGACAAAATGTATACTGCATAATGAGAGTTAATGGACAATTAAGCCTTTTATAAGTAATCATAGTTCATGTTTTTGAAAGATATCATGCTAGAGCGGTTGGTCAATTAATTGATTTGTTGATCACCAGTAATCCTTTAGACTGGAACCAGCCGAAACTCTCGCAGGTTCCAGTTTTCCAAATGGGAGGATTTGCTTGATTTTTTTTTTTTTTTCTTCATATACCTGTAAATCAAATATGTTTTGGACTGTTGCTAAGATAAAACAAGATATTTGGAAACATTGCAATTGGCTCAGGGGAATTGTGATAATATTGTTATGGACTAAACACAATAATTCAACATGTTGATAATCCTTCCTCTTTACCTCTCTTTAAACTGGAATGTTTTGAGATTCCTTCAAAATGTTTAAGGTATGTACTGTATATCACTGAAGCAACAGATAATAAAGTATAATACATATTAAATGTACATGATTAAACCATATAAGTGAAGCAGGCCTCAGGCAGGTATGCTAACCAACCAATCACTCTCCGGCTCTTTTAGATTGTATATAAAATGCCAGATTGTAACATAACACTACCAAAGTACATGACTCATGTCATATTTAGTATTATTTTTTTAACCATAAAAAGTCTGCTGCAAATGACTCAAATTATATTGCTTATAGATTTCATGACAAATACGATATCACACTGACCATGACATTTGTGAGGCTACAAGTTAAAAACGGAGCAAGGATGATAAAAGTTTTCTACTTTCATGTCTCTATTTAAAGATTGTGAAATCTGAAAAATCTTTTCTGAGATCACATGTTTCTGCAACGGTGATAAGTCTTACAGCTGTTCGTCAATGATCACAGAGGAATTCCTTCCCCTCTGTCTGATGATTTTCAGCTTGGTTTCCTGTCTTTACCTTTTTACTCAGCAGTGCACAATCTGAACAGACTCGTCCATCTTTCATCACCAAAGCAATCCTACCAAAACCTTCACCTGTCCTGTCAATAATCCGATCGCAATTAGATTCTTCTTCGCACACGTCCAGGTTTTAATCCCTCTGTCTTGGAACTTTGACTTCTTGTTTGACCCCTGAACCAGTGCAGCCATTGCATCCTTGACTCAACCTTTATTGGATTCTGTCAGCTTTTTGACATAAGTGTGTGGAAGCATCGTCACAATGTGTTGCCATTGAATTCCCATACTTTCTTTACTGGTCAGTGCATTTGACGGGAGATTGATCGTGCCTGTGACCAGATGATAGTGTTTGTGCAGGAGGTTGGGAATGCGTTTCCCATATATTGATTTATTTGTGGCGGCCTGCCACAATAATAACCTTGTAATAACAATAATTTTTATATTTAAAATGGGTAAAATCTTATTTCATTGTAGAGCTGCGCACAGCACATTAATTCACTCAGCCCCTGCTTAAAACACCTGCCACCTCGTTACCTGTATAAAAGACACCTGTCAACACCCAAACAACCAGCATCCACATCGCTCAGACCTGTCTATGAATAGCCACGTTATAACCATTGACCACACTAAACCTCTGGCTTTCACCTGGAACTCCCAAACCGCAAAAACAACGGCAAAGATAAACCGATTTAGGTTGCTTTCACACATGAGCCATTTGGTCCGTTTTAAACCCAACCCTAGACTGTTTCATCGGATAATCCAGATGGTTTTGGGTGGTGTGAAAGCTCATTCGAACTCTGGTGCGAACCAAACAACTAAACTCTTGAAAACAGGGGTCTTGGTTCTCTTCAAAGTGCACTGGAGTTTGGTTCACTTTAGGTGAGAATCCAATCCTCCCCAAATATAGGAAATGAACCAAAAACACTGCATTTACTAGCCTGCAATTTAACCTTGCCGACAATTTACGGACTTAAAGGAGAATTCCGGCCAATTTTTACGTTAATCTTGATCGCTATAGCTACGCGAGTACTTTCGATAGAAAAAACCCCTCAACTCGTCGTGTTTGGAGGGCAAAAAACAAATCAGTGCAGGTAACACGGAGAAGCTGCAGCCACGCTCCTTCCCTCACAAGCGTCCCCTGAGCTAAAACGGCAGTGCTCGGGGCAAGTTTTAGAGTGCCTTTGTGCCAACAGACACAATATGCAATTAATATGTCTGTGCCACATGAACAGGGCCCTTACGTGTCAACAAGATGCGTTTTTTAACTCAGACATTGTTTAAATTCACCTGACCCTGGTCCCTGTCTCGATCCTGCCAGTAGCTAGCTTGCCCTGCTAGCTGATAGCCGTTAGCTGCTAGCTGCCGTTTGGTGAGTGTATTCAGACAGGCTTCTGTGATAATCATCCCAAAAACAATCCACGGAGCGGTGGTGGTGTGGCTATGTCCTCCAGAGGACAGGTCATGTCATGTCTTGAAGTGTATTCCCCTAAAAAAAACAATAGTGCTGTAGTAGCTGTTAGCTGCTAGCTGCCCTCCGGTGAGTGTGTACAGCCAGATAGCTGTTAGCCGTTAGCTGCTAGCTGCCGTCCGGTGAGTGTATTCAGCCAGGCATCTGTGATAATCATCCCAATAAAAATCCACAGCTACTACAGCACTATTGTTTTTTTTAGGGGGGAATACACTTCAAGACGTGACATGACCTGTCCTCTGGAGGACATAGCCACACCACCATGGCTCCGTGGATTGTTATTGGGATGATTATCACAGAAGCCTGTCTGAATACACTCACCAAACGGCAGCTAACGGCTATCAGCTAGCAGGGCAAGCTAGCTACTGGCAGGATCGAGACAGGGACCAGGGTAGGTGAATTTAAACAATGTCTGAGTTGAAAACGCATCTTGTTGACACGTAAGGGCCCTGTTCATGTGGCACAGACATATTAATTGCATATTGTGTCTGTTAAGAGGCACAAAGGCACTCTAAAACTTGCCCCGAGCACTGCTGTTTTAGCTCAGGGGACGCTTGTAGTACGTAGCTGCAGCTTCTCCGTGTTACCTGCACTGATTTGGGTCGGGGGTTTTTCTATCGAAAGTACTCGCGTAGCTATAGCGATCAAGATTAATGTAAAAATTGGCCGGAATTCTCCTTTAAAAGATAACGCTCAAATCCATAACCTATTATGAGCATACATCACTCCTTGTCTGTGTGACAACATCTTGCCCCCTTTTCCACTCTCTGTCTTGTCAGCTGCTCATATTGTTTGCCTACTTTAAAAATATTAGAAAAACTAAAGCAAAACCAGAAAGAGGTTATATATTTGGTGTTGCTCCATTATTTCTGAGACCAGAAGTGTTGGCGAGTTTCACATGGATATTCTGTCCAATAGACCAGCAACCGCTTCGACCGCGTGACGCTAAACGAACCCTATGAAAAAATGCAACAATGTTGCAACTTCACCCCAGAATTGCACAGTACATACTTGCTGTCTGGGAGTTCCAGGTGAACTCATGGAAGACATTAGCATACACTAGCTGTGTGGTGATTCCAGGCTGTTATGAGGGCAGCCCATAGGGGTCAGATGGTCATCTATGGTTTGAGAGTGTTGACATTTATTGATAATATCTGATTGATAAAAAGTCTAGCCTTATCATTACCCAAAATGTCGGATTTTCCTTTGATGCAAAATTTGTTGTGTTCACCTTCTTCCAGGAACACCTTCTCTGTGGGTGTGTTGGAAGAACTGTAATAACCAATACCAAGGTTAGAAGGTTTAGCAGCTCATACAAAAGGATCTAAGGATGCTATAAATATTATATCAACCTTTACCTATAATTAGGTCATTATGTTGAAGGTAAACGTGATAAAACATGTATCATACAGTGTTATTAATGGAAATATTTGCATTTTCACCTTGGGTTGGCTTATAATGTGACAAGCGTACCTAAATTGTTTTTCCAAGAGAGCAGCTTAATGGCTGTAAAGAAATAAATAAAATGTGTTGGAGAGGAAGCAGACTGTATGTCTCCTCTCGGTCCAGAAGGAGTACATCCCGTGTTGATCAACAGAGGTGTTGTGCAAAATGATATGTTATTAATGAGGCAGCATCTTGTGAGCGAGATTCCAGATGGATTTGCCAAAGGCGCCTACACACTCAGATCCTTCTGGAAAACCCAACTCTGTATATTTTTTAATATTTTCAAAGGGTTTTAAAATGTAGTTTTATGATAATGTGAGGTGAAAGAAAAGGTTGAATCCCTGCACACTGTCAGCACTGACTTTATTAGGGAGACATCTCTTTGGTTGTGCACCTTCGCAGGCATCAAATTAACAATGTGAAACAACCCATTTTTATAGAAAGCCACAGGCTGCAACAACCAAACAAGAAGGGCAGCCACATCTCAAACACCTGAGACCATTACCACAAGAACTATTCCCCAAAACATCCTTGAAAAAAGCGAGAGAAATGAAAAACACATTAGATTGGCAATGCAATATAAGGTATTCTTTTTAACTTCTGAACATGAAAGGTTTAAATGGGGGAAAGAGGCGGCAGATCAAAAGTTAGAAATCTCATTCAAACTGGGAGTATCATCATAACTTTGAAATCAAATTATACATGTATTAAAGGAACAGCTGCACATTTTGGGAAATGCAAAATGCCAAAAATCTTTAAAACTAATAGTGAAGGCAATAGTTTCAGAAAATATCAAGTAAATAGCCTTAAAAAACCAAGATGCTTATCAGAAAGAAGCAAAAATAATCCATTTCAAACCAGGAGATATTGTCCAATAACAATAATTTTCCAGCACAGCTGTCCACCAGATGTGTATTAGATAAGACTTAGTGTCAACCACACATTCAAGCTATCTAATGACGACGACGACAACTCTTTTACCAGAACAAAAGAAACAATCTTTACCATAGACCGTCTGAGTTTTATAGCTGCACTAAAATAGCAGCAACCGTGATGTAAATCATTAGGTCAACTCAAGTTCTCCTCAAAGACAGACTCCATGATTGATGGGAGTCATGTGTTGTTATAGTCATATTCTGCATCCAATTAGTACTGATCTATTGTTGCTGTGTGGTGTTTTAATGACCACAGTGGGCGGGAGATGATTGGCCCTAATATCATTTGTCTCCCTAATCATGTGTTTATCACAGCCAGGTCTGCCGAGGGCCTCTCGTGAGCCATGTATAAACCCTTGCACTACTCTTTGTCCTAGATGAACCTACAGTGCCCAGTCGAAAGGAAAGTCATCATTAACATGCAGAGAGGTTAGGAGTATCCGACTGCAGGGGCAGAAAGCCCAGCATGAATCATCATTAAAAGATGACGTGGCACAGGGTCACATTTACCGGTTAGCACAGTGGTGGTTACAGCTGAGTGGATTGGCTGTGATAGGACTGGCACCATGCAATTCAATAGAGGTAACCTATTCTGCAAATAACTTCTGGGGGCCTCACTTTTGTGATATTGAACCACTCCATTCACTGTTAATTGCCTCAGTGTAAGATTAATCGGCTTGTATTGGAGCCAGGAAATCCAATTTGCTTGGTTGTTATTCCATCTCCATCTATTCATTGATCCACTTGTTTTGATCACAAAATAACAGTTTTTACAAATAAGATCAAGAAAGACACAGTGGCTGTGGCAGCTGAATTACTTTGCGCAGACAAACCTTGACATAGTATAAGCTAAACACGTTTTGTTGTACATTGATTTAAATTCATTCTAAAGTGTTTAAATCTCAGAGGAAGAAGCAATTCTAGCCTGTTAAAAGTTCAAACTAAAGAAAAAGACTGAGTTGGCAGCAAAGTGGGGGGAAAAGAAGCAGAGGTGGCAGGGATGGGAGTGGGCTCTCTGAACCAGAAAATCACAGTTCCTCAACTCTCCAGCATGATCCTGCTTTGCTTTTCCCCCGCAGGAGATACAGGGCCTCCTGGTGATGCAGGTGAAATAATACCAGACACAATCTGAAAGACATAATGTGGCTCTGAATCCTCCATCGAGCTCACTCAGGACTCACTGTGCCAAAGAATACTTTGAATGTAATCAAAGGAATGACATGAATTGCAAGCCGTGGAGCATACATTGCTTTCCACTTGTTTTTTTTGTCATAGTGATGGATTTAATTATTGTCTCCCAAGAAAAATCAGTCAAAAGCTTTTCTGTGCTGAGCTGAGCCTCTGCACCAAAATTGTGTATTTGAGGCAATTTGAAAAAGACGGTTGGACTGTGATCTATCTATCTATCTATCTATCTATATCTATATCTATCTCTCTCTCTCTCTCTCTCTCTCTCTCTCTCTCTATATATATATATATATATATATATATATATACAGTGTATATATATATATATATATATATATATATATATATATATATATAAATATACACACACACACTGTGCAGGCCATGACAGATGGATCCACATGTGGAACAAAGACGATATGAACTGATGGATGGAGAGATGAATGGAGGGCTGGAGAAAAGTAGACAGGAATGATAAATGGGCAGAAGATTGAACGCTGTAGTCTTTCACATACAAAGAATACCTGATGGTCAAAGCCTTCTTTTAAGATGACAACCAAATCTCTTCAGCGATATCTGGTCAACGTTGCAGCATATGGACAGCTGTAATTCCAGTATGGTAATGTCTCAGAGTGGATTATTGCACCGTTTGAGGGATTTTATTGTTGCTAATGTTCAGTGGTTTCTGGTCCACTGCAGAGGGGTCCAGAACGGCCGTGCTTGTGTGCAGGAAATGTCAATGACGATTAGCATAAGAAGAGGGAAGGGCAGGTCACTCGATGCATATTCCACAGCCCATTGGCTCAGGAGTATTAATAATAAAACAACACAATGAGGGGCTCGCTTACTAGTTCACTGCAGATTTGTTTCAAATTGTATTTTCTTGCGTGTGTGGGTGAAATATTTATTCCGTGCACCTTGCTGTGCTGCAATTAAAGATCTGCTGGGTGTCTGTTTATGCCTCTCCGCATCTCTCCGTATGAAATAGTCCAAGCCAGTGACCTCAAGGAGATGCTGAGAGTATTCAGAAACAGATCTCCCATCCTATTCCCTTATCCCGCCCCCCCATCTCCCCCTTCTTTATCCATCCCCCACTCCCTTTTCACCATCTCCCCCATCTCTCGCTGCAGTGTTGTCGCAGTGAGTCTGTGTGCAGGAGAAGCATGTATGTGCATACTAACACGGCCCGCGCTGTGATTTCCCCCCTATGCCAACACCGAGCGCCTGCTGCCTGCGCTCCGGATTCTTATAAATAAGGGAATAAGCATTGAGCTGTTATTAAAGTTGATGGAGACAGATGGCTGCTGTTGTTTACAAGTTTAACTAAATCACCAGCCGATCAGCTGTGACACCCCATGGAAAGTTGAGAGGCTGAAAAAGGGAAGAAAAGGCAGAGAATAAGAAGAGAGGTGGCACACTGATAGCTGCAAATGACTGGTGACATAATTCATCACTGCCTCTGTTGCATCAGGAGTCTACGGTTATTAGCATCAATGTATCTCAGAGATTAATGCACTTTTCATTTCTGGATTTACCCTACCAGTCTATCTACGCTCACATACAGTAAGTGAGGTCAGTTTTTTGGTCTCTTTTTAAGTAACAAGGATCATGTCGGAGACAAAAGCATACATCTTCTGTGTGGCAAGTGACACTTATGGATTCAAAGTAATTTAGATGTCCACTTTCAATGCTAATTTATACAACAGGCATTGTACTAATGTAGGGATTCATTATTTACTATTCAAAGTCCTCTGGGGTGACATCTTGTTCAGCGTGGTCATCTTAAAGTGTCTGTCAGTGGTAAAATTGTATATTGATTACAGTGTTTGGTGAAGATAAGTTCATTGTCACGAGGACGGTTCCACAGAGAATATGCAGTCATGCCTATAGGGGGAAGAGCACATTAGGTATGTTCAAAGTGAAATAGTTTGTCCCAATCCAGAACTCATAATGAATTGATATTTCCCAGTCTGCCATTCTACTCTGTCAGAGGTGACATTGATATTCATACATCACAGCAGGCTCTGTGTCAATTTCCAAGTCTTATTCAAATCTGTTCTGAATGGAGCACAAACCCCTCAGCAGTGCTAGCTGCAAGGATGATGGCCTGTCCTGTTTGAAGAGAAAATTACAAGAGCAATACACCCGGGGATCCTTTCTCATTTTGCGTGATGTCAATGCATAAGACATCTTGGAGCAATTTGGTCCAAATGAAGAATTTCCCTTCATCTCTTTAGTTTTTTTGAGCAGCGTATATATTCATGCAGCTTGACAAATGTGCATGAGCTCATATATGGGATTGCCTGCACGGTAAACAAACTCACAATTGCAATATACTTTTGGGGAGATCCTATTACAATCCCTGACCCTGCAACCTTAACCTTCACCCTCGTCGCTGCACCTAAACTTAACCTTTTACCCTTCATAAACTCCTTTCTAATTCAAAGCCGTTTGGTTTAATCCCTGCATCTTAAAAAACATAACGGCCTTCCTTGTAATCATAATCCTTTGGCAAAATGGCTGCTTTCCACTGAACCATTTTGAGTAGTAAAGGCTGCTGAAACATACACATGCATGAACACACACACACAGACACACAGACACACACACACAGACACACACACACACACACACAAATGCAACATAAAGCCTGCGGTTGTTTTTACACACTTTTAGACGACTCCCTAAAAATAGCCCAGGAGTTTTGTTAATGTGTGTAAGTGGTTTGACACCCCTTGCTTGATCCATCAGCCCCTCTGACCCCAGGTGACCCCCCCTCTCTCTGACCTTTCACAAAGGCCATCTGTTCCCCTTTACAGGATGTGACTGAAGAGGCGGGTCTCCCAGACACCAATTGATTAGAGAAGCATTAATCAAGCTGAGGGATTATCCTTAGCATGGAAAAGGCTCCTTTCTATAGTAAACCAATTATACTTTTTATGGGATGAGAAGGTTAACTGGCTGCATGAGCAATCCGTTTAAACCGTTGACACTGCGGGTCTGGAGAGGTGAAGCTGGAGCAGAAGAATGGAGGCGGAGGAGTTGGCTGTGCAGGACGGGAGGCCGAGGGCACGGAGGAGCTTAAAATGGATTCATGGGGGAGTTGAATTGAGAGAATGGAGTGAAAAGCATAAAATGATATTATTGGCCATTAAAGTTAATTGGGGAAGTTGCCGTAAAAGGTCCGTGGAAGGCAAGGATGCATGATGCCGCCCTTGCTACTCACACAGAGCAGTGTTTTCCCTTCATGCTGCTTTGAGCACGCAGCAGAAAAAGGGAGGGTGGCGAAAGAGATTCTGATAAAGGTTCTTTCTCCACTTTAATGACTTTAATGACCGCTGCCCTGATCTTAGACTTAATAACCCTTCTCGTTTTAGGGGGGCTAAATTAAACCTGTAAAGAGAAACATCCATTCATTACCACTCCCCCATAGCTTACAGTCACATCAGTAACCTGATAACAATTAACAAAGCCCTCCATTATAATGACAGATTTTGGTTTATGGGGCCTAATCTATTGAAGCTCCACTCATGTGGCATGAGTCGCAAATAGCATTGGCATTCCGAATCAGATCGATTTACATTACTAAAGCAACTTTTGAAATAAAAAATATTTTTAATAACTTAGTTATTTGACTTTGTTTTGCATTGCTTTTTTACATAATCATATCGTAGTTATCACATCTATGCTGACCACTCTGACATTCCTGTAGAACCATAAGACTTTGACCTCACTTACAACCTGCTTATCTGTCATTAACACTGGGATGAACGACATTTTTCAGAAATTAAATGAATGCAACAATGACTAATATTGTACTTGTGATGTACTTTCAGAAGTTTGTCATTTTTTTCCAAATCAAATCCGAAGTATGGACTTTCAGGGTCATGTTGGATTTTGATGCAAGTTTTGTACATTTTAAAACATGGTAGAAAGTGTAAACCTTAAGTTGACTCATTTCTTATCTTATGCACGCATGACTCCGAGAGAAACAGAAATATTTTTCCATTAGGAAATGCCAACTTTCATCTGACACTGAACTGCTTTTAAATCACTTTTAAAAGTCAATTACTTTTTACAAAAAAGTATGGTAGCTATGGCTGAGACCATTCGTCGATGTCATCGATTACATAAATGTGTCGACACAAATAATTTGCGTCAACGCATCACTAAATAAAATAAATAACTAAAACTTGTGTGCAAATTAATTAATGTAATGCGGAACTAAGGCTCTCAAGTCTCACGCAATGAGCCACACCTTGTATTTCTCACGCAGAGAAATTACCAGGATAACGTCCACCAAGTTGCGCTGCTATTTTTACAGTGGAACAGGTAGAGGAATCAATGAGTTCCCCATAGAGTTCAGAACGCCATGCCACTACCACTGCGCTACCATTGGGCATTTTAGGTCCGGGCCCACCCATTTTGACCCAGGCCTATACATGGATTTCTCGGCAACGTCATTACTGCCTGCGCATGCAACCGGGGGCAGAAAGAAGACGTTTAGTAGTAGTAGTAGTAGTATGCTAAGGAGTTGTTGTGTAGTTAATTGTACAAACAGAGCCAGTGATGGGTGCCTGATGTTTAACATACCTAGGGGGAAGCATGCTTTTGCCAAAAACTGGCAGATGTTATGGTTTCAAGTCATAAGAGGGGCAGATTGGGGTCATATGCAAGAGTCAGGCTCCCATTGGATCAATCAGAAAAGTTGCAGCTTGTTATTGTTCAGCTAAGTGATATCTACCCGTTAGGGCTGTGGTACTCGAGTCTGGACCATAGACAGTTAAAGGTCCGGACTCGAGTCAAGTTTAGACAGCTAGCTAAAGCTACGCCGATGTTTTGCTAACATTAGCGCAACAGCGTTAGCCTAGCCTGTTAGTTAAATATTACAACTGCCTTCGGAGTTTCTTATATCTGCGTTCACGTTGTCAACATAAGACCTGCGGCGTTAGTGCTCCTTTTGTACCATCATTTTATTGAATGAAATATTACGCTTCGCTCCTATGAGATGGGTGGGTTTTTGTTATGTTACACACAAAGCTAACTGGCTATAGTTAGCCTACACGTACGGTATGCTAGCGGACATTAGCTAACGTTGCCGAGACAGTGGCAGTAGAGTTTCGGTGAGCTAACCACGACAGTGTTTTCGCCCTCTCGCCCACAATCAACACAGTGATGTTTGAAATGGAGACACACATCGTACCCTTTCCTGAAAATCCTGGCCATTATTTTAAGGCATAAACCAACCATTAGTGGTACACTCAGGGGTAACCCTGCTGCTAACATTGGCTATTACCGTAGATATATAGGCTATTAGCCTAAAAAGATAATTCTAGCCATACATATATATATCACAGTAACACTGCAAAATTAAAGACAGACAAACAGATCCAACTAAAATCACATTTTATTTATATACAAACAATAAGGAAAACTTCAATACTTAAGGTTGTTGCAGTAGCTTACCAGTTTACCAATCTGGCTTTCTGCCCCTGGTATGCGCACGCACCCAGTAATGTTGGTAAACAGGAAACCGGTCTATAGTGAGCATAGACCATAGGCATAGACGGTATGATAGTGAGTAGTGAGTGATTTTGATTCTAGCAGTTCATCCAATAAGCAGCCCGAGGAAAGCTTTGAGTGAAAGCTTCCCAGCCAATCAGCGGCTTCTACCCCACGTGTGGACTCTTAAGCCTGCCCACAGGCTGCATCATCACCAGCAAGTGATCCAATGAAATGAATGACGTTTGCGCGCAAGCTTTTCAAGCTAGCTCAATGAGACAGACGCAGACTGTAGCTATTAGCTAATATGAAACGCAAAGCGAAGCAAAGCAGCTTGTTTTCATTTAAATTCAGCAAGAAACGCTCCGAGGAGCAGGAGGAGGACATTTTAAGTAACACGGTTACAAGTGACGAGTTACCATGAGAGTTGCCGCACTCTCCCCATAAAGTCCTCCGGTAGCCACCCCCTCACACCGGCAAGGCAAGTAGTGTCTTAACGTTATTAGTGTCTGGCTGTCTGAATGCAGGGGGAACCTGAATACATTTTTTTTTGCCTTATTTTAATTGGCCCATCCAGTTTTACTTTAAGTTTTTATTTTTGTATTCCTCCTGAAAGTGACTTTATTTTGTGGTTGGATTGATAGCCTACATCTTTCTTCAGGTTGCACTAAAAATTCATTTTACTTGAACAGTGCAGTGTTAAACAATTTTAATAAATTGAGATTTGAACCTTATTAAAATTGTTTTGTGTAAATTGTTAATAATTGAGCAATGGCAAAATAATTGCTAATTGAAAAATTAGTCGTTACATTAATCGAAAAATGTATTGTTAGATTAGTCGACTAATCGAAAAAATAATCGCTACATTAATCGTTTAAAAAATAATCGTTTGGGACAGCCCTAATGGTGGCAATTTACATTATGGCACGGTAATAAGATGGTAATAGTGGTGTAACAATGTGAAAATAAAGAACTAATATATAGGTAATAAAGTAATAACTGGGTAATACAGCACAGTAATAACATGTAATACTGGGGTAATAAGGTGATAAGAAGGTAACGGATGTAATAGTATGCAATTACCAATGTAATAAGTAGGAAAGTGTTCGATGATACAGTTTTATAGGCTACTATCTGCGTAACTGAAATTCATCCACCTGCAAAATGCAAAACTGCCTGTTTCTATTTCATTTCCTGGTAATATTAGAATAACAGAGGTGCAGAGATTACCTGGAAATGCTTCTGGTAGTTTGTGTAAAATGGTGCAAAATGCAAAATTGCCTGTTTCTATTTCATTTTGTTCTGTCTCCATCAGGACATTAGTTCACTTAAATGGTTTTCTTCTCCCATTGCTGGCAGTAGTTTGTTCCACATGCCTGTGTGTTCGTTTAAGAACTGTAGGACCTTTGCACCATGGGACTCAGTCAGGAAGTTGAATGTGAGCAGGACAGCCTCATGTGTTATCATCTCTCCATACTATCGGCATCAATCTTCGACGTTTCCATGCCTTTGGATGATTTGTTTAATCTAATATTACATGTAATGAAATAGAAATGGGCAGTTTTGCATTTTGTGCCACTGATTCATGGTTGTTACACAGAAACTACCAGAAGCATTTCCAGGTAATCTCTGCACCTTTGGATGATTTGTGTAATCTAATATTACCTTGAAACAAAAGGGAAGTGTTTGGAACATAAAGGGTGGATGAATTTCAGCATTATAATGTGGTAGCACCAATTTTCAACATAGATTACCCCATTATTACCATGTTATTAGAATATTAATAGAACTATATTACCATTACCCAGAAATACATATGGTTATCATCAAACCCTTTCCTACTTATTACATTGGTAATTGGACGTTATTACATCTGTTACCTTCTTAGCACCTTATTACCCCAGTATTAAATCTTATTACTGTGATGTATTACCCAGTTATTACTTTAGTAATTAGATGTTATTACCTATATATTACCTCTTTATTATCACACTGTTACCCCACGGAATTTTTAGATGACTTTTTTTCTCGCGTGTTCTCATGTATCCTATGTTTTTTAACTATGTTTAATGGGTGTTTCAGTTTCAATTTTATTTTGCGAATGCTTGCTATGATTTTACATGGCTCATACTATTGTGAAGCACTTACTGTGAATGGTGACGCTTCAAAAAGAACGTAGAGAATATGATCGATGGATGGGTGTTTTTCTACTGGTTATGCTCAGTGAGCCTGACATTGAATACTGTAACATAGAGTATGGTAATATTATTACTTTTTTGGCTTTTGGCTGGAGGTTGTCTAATGGTTTGATAGGGAAGTAAATAAATGCAATGCAAAAAAAAGTAGCTGATTTTATCTGAGTCATGTCACGTGTGACACCCAGCCTTGTTAATAATCATGCTGTAATATAGGAGTCTATTCCTACAATGTTAAGATGCCATTTTAATGACCAGCAGCTGTGTCTCGTTAAGAAGAAAAATCTCTGTTGTGCAGCTGTCTTAGTTTTTCTTCTGTTACTTGAGCTCTGCAGTCCTTTGAGGTTTTGTCTGCTCTTTTTATGTGGAAAAGTAGGGCTTGAAATGTTTTGGTAGACGACTCCCAGTAGCTGAGACTTGGGCTACATTCTGCTGCTTTGTTTGTTCATGACTGATAGCCACTTATGCAATACAATGTATAAAACAGATGTTATGTTTTATTTACACTTTTTACACTTTTTTTTTTTTTTTTTAAACCATTGCTGCTCTGCAGTTATTCTCTCTGTGCTGAGACAGACTATAAACTTCAGGGACAGAGACATAATTATGCCTTTCTAACTTGAGAAATGGAATAGATCCAGTGAACAGTCTGTAGAGTGTTAGCCTATATCTGTCCCCTCATTCTGTCTTTAAATTTAGATTGCAGATGACAGATACCAACGTCGGGGGCCTCATCAGCTCATAGATGGGTCTATCAGATCAGCATGCTCCTAGAGATAACTGTGTTTGATTTAATGATATTTAAGTACCTGTTTTCAATTGGATGTCTAATGCAAACTTTCAGAAGGATGCTCCTCCTTTGCTAAATAATTCTTTTATGTCAACACAGGCTCCATCTTTAATACCAGTCACCACTTCAGTTAGCATAGACACAGGTTATGCATTAATAGGTCTCATGTATATTTCCACCAATTCCTATTGAAACTTTATACCCGATAGTATGCCCTGGATGGAGAAAGTTCATATAATTTGAGAATGTATTAATTTAATCTCTTCTGATGTGGCAACATTTTGACCGACATTCCCGTCAAGGGGCGCTGCATCTACTTTACACATGACGCTCCATTTGCTGGTGTAGTCATGAGATGTATGGCAGCCTGTGAAAACAGTTGCATAATGTCTTCAGTATCTCTGGAGGATTTTGTCACGTCTGAGAAAATAACCTTGGTGATGTCATCAGGGTTGTAGCATGCTCGGTTCAAGACTTCAATTGTATCAGAAAGTCTTTGTTAAAAATTAGGCTATGGAGCTTGAATGTAGAGATGCACCGATTACAACTTTCTAGGCCGATTCCGATTTTCCAAGTTAGGCCAGCCAATACCGATTTTAGCCGATTCCAATTTCATTTTTTCTAACCACTTTACAGCACACGCAAATATTTTAATAATTTTCTATCTTTTCTTTAATAGAACATTTTGCACAGAACATAGAACATGTTTTGAACAGATAATGGATCACTATAAAATAGAACTATATAAATTACTCCTGGTGTGGGAAATTCACACACATCTAAAGTGTAATGTTAGAACCATTTCCTTTTTTTTCACATCCAATATCACACTAACAAAATTGTGATTTTGATTACCTACTTTCTCCTTGCAGGTGTTGCATATTGCAAACTTGTTATCTTCTACACACGCTGAAGACTTTCCAAACAGCTTACATATTGCAGGTTAATTCACGAGGTTTCCTACATGTGCGAGAATAGCGCCGACACGCGCCACACACGGCGGAGAAGTTGACAGAAAGGAAAAAGAGACCGTGCTGTGGCGTGTGTGTGTGTGTATATATATATATATATATATATATATATATATATATATATATATAAGCTCAAAATATCAAACTCGGTCTGCGCATGGCAGCTAGCTGTCAGGTGTCTCCTGAACAGCGCTGCATGACACCAGAGTGAGGAAACATGACTCACAACAGTCACAACAGGAGTGATTGGCAGCAGCCCTGCCTGCCTCAGTAAACCCCTGGATCTAACCCCTGGATCTAACCCCTGGATCTAACCCCTGGATCTAACCCCTGGATCAAAAGTCATTGTGACTAACATTAAAACAAACACCAATTGGTGTCTCAAAGCTTTTCCCTCAGATGCCATCCCCGTGGTTAGATTCATCCCTGCAGTCACACCCTTCACCTCAACGCAGTCCCGTTCTGGTCCTTCGTACAACCCAAACATCCTTATTTTATAATTTCTTCATTCGTAAAGCTTTTGTATTATAGAACTGAACTGCTGTCTTTCTCTCTCTGCAACAACTGCAAATTAACATTCTTCAGGAAAAAAGGTGACCACCTCTGATAAGGCGGCTTTTCCCAGTGCAAATATAGGCTACTTGTCAAGTGAAGATAATTCTGATCCTGGTCCTGATCAGGGACACTTTGGGCTCTTAGACTCCCATTCTAATAGATTTCCCTTTTGATCTCCACTGATCCACTGCTGAAGTGTGCTGGTATTAAAAAGTCACCCTGCAGGTTACTGTAATGGTGCAGCAAATACAGATGTCGCTCCTCCTCGGTTGGCCCCTCACATTTGCTTCACATATCTTTTCATGCAGATGTGTTTATATAAAGTGAGCCATTCAGCTACACAGACACAGGTTTTACTACATCTGCTTCATTGTTATAACATGAAGTAAATACAATTGTATTGAGGACTGTTAAATATGGTGCTTCATTTCTAACTCATGGGGAAAAGATTCAATATTCCGTGACAGAGTATGCACAGTTTATATTTGGCATCAAGGCTGTGCTGATAATAAACTCTCCCACATGGGGAGCAGAGCCTACAGGTGAGACTAAAGTGTGTCACGTGTGAGTGTAGCAGCGCAACTAAAGTTGTCTGCCTGAAGTGGCTCGCATTTAATGTAACCTCTGGTCATGTACAGTTTGAAGAGGCTGCTGGAATAATATTCAGCATTTTGGCAGTAGTTTAAAGCCAGTCACTGCAAGAATGTGGATTTTTTTAATGAAAACAGACAGAGAGTTAGGATTTAATTTTAGTCAGCCAAATAGACTGTCCTTATCTTATTTGAAGAGTGCTCTGCTATGGAGAAAAGAGTAAAAAACTAACTTTCACAATCTGCTCCAAAAGTAAGAAAACCTCATTCACAATTACTCTGACATTGTATCAGTGAAAATGATTACAAATCCAGCCCTGGAACATAAATATACTCAGGGCTCGAGAGTGCGACCAATTTGGTCGCAAATGCGACCAAAATGTGTAAGGGTGTGACTAAGATTTTTCCCAGGTCGCACCAGTGCACCTACAGTGGGGGAAATAAGTATTTGACCCCTTGCTGATTTTGCAGGTTTGCCCACTTACAAAGAATGCAAAAATCTACAATTTTAATCATATGTACATTCTAACAGTGAAAGACAGAATCCCAAAGAAAATTCCAGAAAATCACATCATATGAATTTATTAAAATTGATAACCATCTGATGAGGAAAAACAAGTATTTGACCCCCTGGACCAACAGCATGTTAATATTTTGTAGAAAAGCCATTATTGACCAGCAAAGATGTCAAACGGTTTTTATAGTTGGTGACAAGGTTTGTGCACATTTCGGCAGGGATGTTGGCCCACTCCTCCCTGCAGACAGCCTCCAAATCATTCAGGTTCCGAGGTTGTCACCTGGCAACTCAAATTTTAAGCTCCCTCCAAAGATTTTCAATCGGATTCAGGTCTGGAGACTGGCTAGGCCACTCCAGAACCTTGATGTGCTTCTTCTTCAGCCACTCTTTTGTTGCTTTGGCGGTGTGCTTAGGGTCGTTGTCGTGCTGAAACACCCATCCTCGACCCATCTTCAGCTCTCTCACTGAGGGAAGGAGATGTCGGCCCAGAATTCCACGATACATGGCCCCGTCCATCCTCCCCTCAATACGATGGAGTTGTCCCGTCCCCTTGGCTGAAAAGCACCCCCAAAGCATGATGTTGCCACCACCAAGTTGCTTTCCGATTCTCTTGTAGCCCATCCCAGCCTTGTGCAGATCAACAATCTTGTCCCTGATGTCCGTAGAAAGCTCTTTGGTCTTGCCCATGGTGGTGATGTTGGATGCTGGTTGTTTGGGTGTTGACAGGTGTCTTTTATACAGGTAACGAGGTGAGGCAGGTGTATTTGATGTAGATAATTGGTTCGGAATGGGGCTGTGTCTTAAAGAAAGACTAACTGGCTTGTAGGAGCCAGAATACTTGCTGTTTGTCCAGGGGGTCAAATACTTGTTTTTCCTCATCAGATGGTTATCAATTTTAATAAATTCATATGATGTGATTTTCTGGAATTTTCTTTGGGATTCTGTCTTTCACTGTTAGAATGTACATATGATTAAAATTGTAGATTTTTACATTCTTTGTAAGTGGGCAAACCTGCAAAATCAGCAAGGGGTCAAATACTTATTTCCCCCACTGTAACATCCTCGCATCCGGTGCCTCTCCACTAACAAAGCGATTTGGTTTAATGTTTCGTTACATGACCCGTTCCTTCTGGAAAGCCGTGCCTGTGTTTGGATCTCTCCTCCGAGCAGCCCTGCCCCCCATTCACTCACACACAGCAACATGGAGAGACACAGCACCGCTGGTCCAAACTCCCGACATTTGTCTACAGTTTTAATTGTTAACACAGCTGTATATTGTTAAGTATGAGAGGGAAACCTCTATTGATACCAGTGTTTCCGCTGGTAACTCTGTTACTGCGGCCGCCACGGTGAAAAACACATTAGAAGTTATTAAATGCAACTAACTTCAGTTCGTTGAGTAAGCCTGCTGGATCATAGTTCATAAAAATGCAGCGCAGTGACGATACAGACATTTCAAAGTCTACACTAATGAGTCAGCCGTGACTCTCTGAGTAGCCTAGCATATGCTTCAGTCCATTGCACTTCCTCTGTCTTTTTTTTTTTTTTTTTTCTTCTAAAGATTTCGGCCTTTATTTTGTAGGTTGACATGTAGGAAAGGGCCGCAGGTCGGAGTCAAACCTCTATATTTACCAACTGAGCTATCTGGGCGTCCTCTCTCTTTTAATCAGTCTGTTATTGTTGTTGAAAACTTATGAACGAGCTTTCTCAGATATATATTTTAATATATCCTATTTTAGATAATTTTCATTTACATGTGTTGCAGCTGTATATTTTCAAACTGGTAAAGGAAACCCTGTCTTTGCATTTTATTTTCATCACAATCTGTTTTAATAAAAGCTTGTGAAAAGTGGCTTTGACTTAAAACTGAACATTTAGCCCACTTTGTAAAAAATTACAGAGCTATATATCGTGTATCGCCATTCAGCGTTACGGCGATGCAAGGACAAATTTGAGTGCACCTAAATTTTGTGCTGGTGCACCTAAATAAAAAAAGTTAGGCGCACCAGTGCAACCAAGGCAAAAAGTTAGTCTGGAGCCCTGATACTTAACAATGCTGTGCAGTTTATTCAGTTCAACTCTTCAAGACTCTTTTTTAAAAAAAAAAAAAAAAAAAAAAAAAAAAAAAAAAAAAACTGTGTGTGGGGAAACATTCACAACTGTGAGCTGTGACGAGGGGTTGTAAAGCAGACATGGTCCGTCTATAAAGGGTAACAGGACTCAAAGGATAAAATATGAATTACAATAAAACTAGGTTACCTTTATTATAATCTACATAACTCATTTACAAACTTGCACTTATATTACAGCACAGCAGCATGCTCAATCCATTTTACGGCATTTAGCTAATTCCTCTTACCCCTCCTTCTCCCTTACTAATGATCAACACAGTGTAATAAAATAATCTGCACTGCCAGCCCGGCAGCAAGCATTTCATGGCAGCAGTGCCATGAAAATGCTTCAGCTGGAGGCCAGTCTATCAGTGAGACATTGGTCTGGCTTACTGATCATCTGCATACATTATCCCACAGAGGCTCAAACTCCACTGTCCCACAGGACCTTTATTGTAGCAGTTTAAAGCCTATTTTGAACCAGAAATAGGTAACAGCATGGAGGCAACTAATTCAATGTCGGAGCTGAGAAACGGCAAAGTAAAACGGCAACAGTTTCATAAGCAGCGCAGAACTGTGACATGTTTTTGCTCCCACAGGGGGGGTGTTGGCAGATAAAGGAAGACGTGTTTGAGGAGGAGGGGAGTTGATGAAACATACATGTATAGATCAGTATAACACATGCTTGACAAACAATGTCCAGAAATCAAACAAAGAAACCGTAAGATGGAGACCGACAGAGAATATGTATGTGTGTGTAACCCTTTAGAGGTGGGGAACCGAAAGGGATTACTCTATAAAATGATTAATTATGGCCAGTGGGATCAGAAGTTCTATGTTTGACTACGGAGCCCAGGATTAACCAAACAATACACCAGGAATGACTCAAACACAGTTATGCTTTCTTTGAGAAACAAAATCGCTTCCCTGTTTATTACATGAATGGGAAGGATAAGCCAAAAAACATATGAAAATTACACACTTTAAAATTGCACAAATCTTACCCGGGTAAGTAGAAAAATAAAAAATTTAAACAAAACTCACAGCTGTGATTTAAAGTTCAGAATTTCCCCCCCGTTCTCAGTCACATCAATTCTGTTTCAGTTTCAGTTCAGTTCGGTCCAGTGGAGAGAGTTTGTTCTACCGCACAGTTGGTGGTGGGTGTGTGTGTATGTAATGAAGTGTTGAATTCTGCAGGCGCCGTATCTCTAGTTCTCGTCTGGGCTGTGGCTCGCCATCAATGTCTCGATCCAGGCTCCAACATCCAGGTAGATCAAAGGTTCAAAGGGTCCAACAAAAAAACCTGACCTACAGTAAGTAAGGTCAGAACAATCGTTTAGCTTTTTTTTTAGCTTTCAACAAGGCCTCCGACCTCTAGGGGGCCTCCAAGACCCCACTAACTGTGTGGCCTCATCCTTTTTTTTTTTCTTTTTCTATTTAAAATTAAATTACAAATAAAATTAATTTATTAGTGTGTGTTTGTGTGTATGTGTGTTAACAATAATTTAGTTGCACACAAAAAAGTATTATGATCAGTTTTTAGGCTGTGTCTGATGACTACGAGTCAGGTTACTGCGGAAACGGTTGATAGCGGCAAGACAGGCGGTGGAGGATAGAGTGAGAGAGAGAGTAGAGGACATCGAGAAAACAAAACAAACAACATGGATAGAAAACGGTGGAGCAGCGGAGCCACAAAACGGAAAGCTAAAAGGGAGAAGGATAGCAGAGAGGATTTAATTAGGAGTAATATTCCAACCATAGCGATGAGGAGTTTAGCATCATAACATCCAGCCTGGCTATTTCAGATGAACAATTAGAACAACATCAGGACAGGGACACGACCGAGAACCACAGCCCGGCTGGAGTGACAGACACCTGTTTAAATGCCCCCCCACGGTCTCTGACTCCGCAGGCGGCAGAGACCCGGCGGTATGTAGCTACGTTACCAGTTTGACAGCCTCAAAATGTAGGTCTATCTACTACTTTTCCCACTTATTAAACAACCCGATTATTATAGATAGGCCGATCGGCGCCGAAGCCTTCCGAATCTGCGTCCACCGACCCACCTAAATAAATATTGTTTTCTGATTTAGCTAGAGCCCAGCACCTCTGCTCTCTCCCCATATGATAGGTTGCTAACATATTAATAGACTGTTCATTTTTATGACCAGAAACGCGGTCTAAGCTTATCAATGCATTTCAATGAGTCATTCTCTAGTTGAGGGTACTTTCACGTCATATTTCACATGCATATTTTAAAAGGAGCCTATATCTTTTGTCTTTTTCCGTCAGTTCACTGCAGAGAATCGGTGATGTATAGCTTTGTTGTTTTTAATACTTTTAGAACCATCCGCTGATTAGCTAAATCACTTAGGTCCAGGGTTAAATTGGGCCGGGGCCCCCCGGGGCTCAGCGCCGGCACATTAGCCTGCTCGTTTGTCCGGATGTGCCTGCTTGCAGTCTAAATATGTCACATAAAATTTGATGAAAGTGATGCTTTTGAAAACATGATATTTCTGACAATAAATGAAAGATTTTTGAAATGCCATGTCTATTTTGTCTCGGCGGAGATGAGATGAGAACAATCAGAACACGGCAACAACCCGCCCGGAACTGCAGACAATTCACCACCGTGGGTCAACTACATAACACCAAAGTGTCTCCGTCGGTAGGATTAACAGATCAAATGCCTTCTCCTAAAGCTAAAAACCCCGTTGGCAGCGGTGGAAGCCCGGTGCTCGGAAGCTTCACCGGCCGCTACGAGTTCATGTCGCTGACCAAGCCTGAACCGGTCCTCGCTGTCGCATCTCCGCCAGCGGTAGGGCTCCGAGCATCGAGAGCCCCACAGTCTGCGCGCGCGCGTGTGCGTGTGTGGGTGTGTGTGTGTTTGTGTGTGTTGTAGTAGTAAAGAGAGAGATTGGGAGAAGGAAGTTTGTGTGAGGTGGACCTGGTCACCACAGATCCAAATCTTCTCAGATGTTGCTACTGTCATATGCTGCACTGTCTCTTCATGTGGCACATTATGTTTGGCACATTGTACGGGTCACTTCTTATATCATAACAAGGTAATACAGTGTGTAATCAAGTGATGACTGATTAACAGTAATGTAAATGCAAGTATAGGCTCTTAACCTTGCAGTTTTTGCACATATCATGTAAGACTCAATTTCTCCATTTCTTTGCACAAAACTCTCCAGAAAGTGCCATTTAACGTTTTTTTGTTTGTTTTTTTTTATTCCCGGGGGGGGATACCCCCGGACCCCCCTAGGGTGAGCCCCCCATACCAAATCCCAATTTAACCCCTGCTTAGGCCTATTCACAAGATGTTATGTTTTTTTTTTTTTTTGAACGTTATATGTATGTTATAGTTTGTTGGTCTTACCAGTGAAGAATTAGTTTGCTGTGTAAGACAGAACGAGGTCATTCATATCAGACAATCGGACAGCGAGCAGGCATCTTTGCAAAGCCAAAATCACCTAATTGTAGGTCTGCATATTTAATACGGGTTTTGTCACTACCAAATATAATAATTTCTGCAGATAATGTAATACAAAAATGATAAATAAATAAAGTAGGCTATACTTCTTTCTCTAAAATGTAAAGTGTGCAAATATACAAACATATAAACCATAAGATAATACTGATACTGATACAGATTTTAAGGTGTAAGAAGGCAGTTGTGATTTTGATGACATGCTTTTCGAAGAAGAGGTTGCTGTCCAAACTAATTCCTGATGGTGTGGATGTGTGAGGAGGGAGACAGAGTGCATTTACAGATGGTGAAGCAAAAGTTGTGCGATGTATGGAAGAGGAATTTGGGACCGATGATGATTGTGTCTGATTTGTCACAGTTAAGTTTGAGAAAGTTGGTTTGCATCCATGATTTAATTTCACTGAGGCCAATGGTCAAAGTGGAGTGAGCAGTGGTGATGGATTTGGTGGAGATGTAGAGCTGAACATCGGTAATGGCGTTACATTGTCAGGTCTCATTACATATCAGGAAATTATGACATAGAATAAAATAGTTGCCATACATTAAGTTGTGCAGCTTAACTTTGAGAACTACATTTCACGCTGAGAGTGAGCTGTATAGGCCTATACGTATATATAAGTTATACGCAACCTATTTTCATTCATATATTTGAAACAGCTCTGTTACACTAGGCTAGTAGATGTTGATCATCTGTTTCTCCGTGAAGGGGAGAGACAGTGAGAGAGAGTAAAAGAGAGTAAAAGAGGTGCTCAACAATCAGCTGTTTTTCCAAAGTCAGCTCTTTAGGCTGTATTTTCATAGATTTGAATCTGTTTTATTGCAATAAATTCTGTTGATTTTGTTCTGTGATAGTTTCAATTTTGTCCTTTGTTTTATATATATTTAGAGTCACAATTAACATCCCAAGAAATGGAGTTGGAGAAAGTGGTTTTGTTTTAAACTAAAGAAAAACCCACAGCTTACTTTTACTGTTTCTAAAAATGTAGATGCTGTGTGAGTTTGGGCCATGAGTTCTGAGAGGGGGGAGGGGGGGCCTCCAAGATTTTGTGCCCAGGGGCCTCTGCATTCTAAATCCGTGCCTGACTTTCAATCATGAACTAGAATATAATTCATGTTAAATCATCATATCATTAAACTGAACAATCATTGTAATATGACATCACAATATCGGTAACAAACTATTCTCAAAATATGCTTAGAGATAATGATTGAAAAACCTCTTCAATATAATATCAAAATACTGCTTCCACATAATAGTTAGAACACAAAACAACATACTAGTAAGCAGACACTTTGTGTACCCTTGGCCATGTGAAGGCATGTTTAAACACATCTCAAATAAAATGTAATTTAAATCTTAATGTGCCCAAAATACACAGATAAAAGTGCTAAATCAACACATTCCACAGTTAAGTGTTTAACAATTATCTAAACAAACATATTACACAGCACTGGATTAAGTCTGCAGCTTTAACATACCAAGCTAATGGTTTTAGCGTTAGTGAATAGCTTCTGCCATGGTGCTAGTTAGCATCTCAGCTAGCGCTCCAGGTGCGCTAGTGTTAGCGGCTATCGTTAGCGGTTAGCATGGTAAAAACGATCTCTCACCGATACGTTTTCTTCGTGAGGGACACGTCAGTTCTCTCCGGCTGCACTCTCACAGGTCCAGGGCTCCACACTGGATTGTTTTTAAGAGTTTTTAAAACGAGTTTTAACAACATTCATTGGAATGTCTTCATGAGGTAGGTATCGTTCGACGCGGGGTTTGCTCTCTGTTCTTCCAACAGCTCAAGGTGAAGTGAACTCTGCTCCGTGCAGGTCAACTGTCCGAGCTTCTTCCTGATTGGCTGACAGCACGTCCCCAACCCACCTCCTTCAAAATAAACTTCCTATTCATTTTCTCTCTAAGTTGAATTGCTTTTTAGACAAATATGTTTTTAATCTTTAACATTAATAACCTACTTAATGAATTGACTTTTTAATATAAACTTAGCTCTTAATATAGATTTTTAACCTTGGTTACATGCGCAAGAGCTTATAGTTTTGTATATGTGTGTGCCTTGAGGACACAATGGGGTGTGATTTGACCATAACGTGTGTGTGTGTGTGTGTGTGTGTGTGTGTACATGGAGCTGCAGGTTACTGTCAGGCTCTTAAGTGCCCATTGTCCTCCAGTGTGCCTCAGGCGGTAGAAGTACAGAAAGCAGGGGGGGCCGAGAGGTGGCTGGCTGTATGACTCTGGGCTTTGCTTGCCACCTGTCTAGACATCAGGAAGATAAAATCCCCACTTTTAATCCATACTAGAGAGAGAGCCTGGAGGAGACAAATTTGAGCACCCATGCCTGAGTGTTTATCTGTACACATCCCTCCCCATACGATAAAATGTGCACTTCCAGATACAACACATTGCGAGACAAGTGGTAGACAATGTCTCTCTTTGTTGCTTGGCAGTGGCTTGTAGGCTTTGTTGAAGAAAAACCCATCTGTTTAGAGTGATGTGTCCTGCTCTTGCTGCATTATTTTCAATCACAACTAGCAATTTAATGCAGAATCACTTCCCTGAGGTAGGAGAGCCGTGCTCAGACATAGATAAGTCATTCTTTCAGTCATTCTAATTTGCTTGAGGATGTTGAATTGTTAGTGCAACTCAGTTCTTAGTAGAAAAAATAAGTGTTGCCACTGGTTAGTTCCACACACTGTCAGACGTTCCACTTTCACAGGCCGCCTCGTATAGTAGCTATATTTATTCATCTCATTTCAAGAGCTGTCTTGGCAATTACTTCTGGCACTTTAAAATGCCAGTGGATTTATGTAGGAGAAATGCTTTAGCCTGGTGCTATACCTGATGGGTTAGTAATTAAAGAGGGCAGGAGATTATTGTATGGGCCTCACGAAGAAGACATCAGGAGACTACTCTTTCGTGTAACACTGCAGTGAGACTCCATAAATAACTTCATCCTAATGCAGTTTCTGAATTTTTCACTTTATCTCATTAAATGTGTACGTTGTCTTTGTGATTGTAGCATCTTTTAAAATATTCTGATTGTATAAGATTGTAGAAAAATAAAAAATAGAAAATGGTGCAGCCTTTGTTGCTTTCAGTCCATTTATCACGGTGTCCGTGAGATAGATGCATGGGGGGTGTGGATGGCATACGTTGCAGCCTTGCGGAGTCACCAAAGTCAGGAACCTAACAATTCCCATGCATTTGGGTTTTACTAAACAACTGTCGTAGCACCAACAAGTCAGATTAATTTAGTCTTAAACATTTAACTTGGACTGAGAATCTTTAACTAGAGAATCTGCGATTTAGGTTTAAGTAAAGGTTTTACACTCTCGAAACACACTTAAAAACTATGTGTTCAGTTAGGTCTGATAAAATGGTCTGGCTGTATAAACACACAACCAAACTATCAGATTTTGATTCAAATATTGCTTAACCTTGATCGGTGCACAGAAAAATCACGTTTGTCCAACTTCAAACCAGTGAGAAGAAAAGACAAAAAAAAACACCTACGAAGTTGTCTTTTATGTGAAATAACCAACAATTTTCCAATTTTTTCTAACAGAAATTGTGTGTTAATGTTCAGGTTTTTAACATAATGCTCCTTTGCCCGTGAGGTAAAATTGCCAGTTGATGAAAACCCAGTACAGTCAAATATTATTCTGTTGAAAATACAACCATGGGTTCACCAAGCTGTCCCAATGGCTACAGGCCAGAATTAATTATGTAGGTTACAGACACACTCTGCATCCTTGTGCGGTTAAAGGTACAACACATCTGTACAGCAATTGAAACTCGAGGACAGCCTGATGCTGACTCTTAAACCAAATGAATGTTAGAGTTGACCGTGGCGGTCTCTTGAGATCTCTGCAGATATGTCATTGCGTTCAGGTTTCCTAATGCATTATGGACATAGTTAACACATCATGAATAATCAGGTTTCAGTTTCAAATCATCTAGATATATTTCACTATTATGGGGATAAAACAAACCCTGAAAGTATGACTGGATCATACAAATTAATGTATGTATTATAATTATACAATTGTCAGCACTGCCTCTATTTGTGATTTTGCTTAACATAACTCAAGACAAAGAAAGACATCTGTTGACCAAAGTAATAAATAATTAATTTGAGCAATATCAATAATATTTATCCAAGAGCTCATGTTCAGAACTAGTGGAACTAATCAGCGGATACCCGCTTGCCCACACAGTTTGAATTGAGTGCCTTGAGTCAAGATGCTCAGACTGTGTGAAGTCTCTGATGGAGAGTTCTACCACCTGTTTGGCCCCCATCTCTTCACTGCTCAGCGAGGCACAAGATGAAGTACTTTACATCTTAGTGATCCTCCTACTCCTGCTCATCATTCTTTATAATACCTCCCAGCGCCTCCTCTTGGTAATCTGCAAAATGCAAAGCAAAATGAGCAATGCCCCGATCTTTCTACCACCCCTGCTCCCAAAAGCAGAGACACGCTTCATTTCAGTTCTGCAGTGACAGTGATGAGACAAGAGACAGCCCTCCCCCATCGTCACCATCAGACAGTGAAACAACAGACACATGGGATCTGCCACCCTGCTCTGTTTAAACTACAGATTCACTCTCAGCACCAGCAGATGGCTGAGAAGTCCGCCGCTGACTTAATGTGCTGTTTAGTTTTCATTATGTGAGGGGACACAAAGCGTGGAATGATCAATGTAGTAGCTGGCGAAAAGTATATTTGTTTTCACCAGATTGTGGGTGAATTTGTATATGTTGTAGTTTAAGTCTCATGCAGTACATACATGGATGGATTCCTGAACGGGCCTATCAAGGGGTATGGGCCAGAGTTTTGAAGTGACCATTCACATTTCTTGTTGCAAAGTCTAATAAACGACTACAAAGAGACACCAAACGACCACATAGAGATGCCAAATGACCACAAAGAGAGACAGAAAGACTGCAAAGACATGCCAAACAACCAAGAAGAGATGCAGTGACCACATAGAGATACAAAACAACAACAACAAAGGGACACAAAATGACCGCAAGACCAAAACGACTACAATGAGACACAAAATGTCTACAAAGAGACTCCAAACAACCACTTGGACGCCAAATGGCCACAAAGAGATGCAAAGCGACCAAGACATTCCAGATGACCACGAAGAGATGCAAAAAATAACCAGATTGAGACACAAAACAACCACAAAGGGACACAATATGACTGCAATTTCAAAATGACTACAAAGAGACACCAAATGACATAAACTACTACAAGAGACGCAAAACAACTACAAAGAGACACAAAATGACTATAATACATAGATAATTAAAAAAATTACGTGATACGAAAATGAAACCTAATGACCACCAAGTGATGCAAAATGACAAATGCAGACTACAAAGGGACACAAAACAACCACGTAGAGATGCAAAAAGTGTGACAAAGAGACACAAATTGATGACAGACGTAAAATGACCACAAAGATGCTGAACGACAACATACTGTAGAGAAACAAAAAACCACAAAGAGACTCAAAATGACTACAACCAAAGGCAAGAAGACTTGAGAGACACAAAATTAGTGTCTCTTTCAATTTGTAGGTCTTGCTCTTATGCAGAAGGGATGGGGGGCCTTTTACATGTCTATGCCCTGGGGTCCATTGTCTCATAATCCATCCATGATTACGCGTTTTTCTGCAGTTTTTCTCAGCTACTGAAGTAAGTGACAAGTTATTTGATTTTATTCAGTGCTAATACTCAAACATCCAGTGGTAAAAGTCTCAATCAGAGAGCGTAAATGACTGACTAAATCTAGCAGATTCAGCTATACAACATAATACATGGATGTACTACACAAACATTGCTTCCAGAAATCCACAATTCTCCCCCAGAGTCTAATATTTACTTACTCATGCTGTTGCCTATCTCAGAACTTTTAGCAGCAGATGCAATATTGATGCCACTTTTTTATGACAGGTACCGTCATTTGAAATAATCCATTTAGACTCGTAGAGAGCCCTGAGGATTTGCATTTTAATTATACATTTTTGATTTGCTGGGGTTGATTACTTTCATTCTCTGGCAGCAGGTTAATTGTGTGAGCTCAGTTCCGCAACACTGTGGACTTGTGTCATTACTTGTGTGAGTAATATAATGAGCTTCTGTTATCCAAGAGTGGCATGTTGACTATTTTGGTACTTTTAACCATCACGGCACATAATATTTCACTATTTTAAGGGAGTCGGGTGATTTCACGATCTTTGATGCTGTGATCTCAGTGGTTAAAATGGAGGTTTGCCAAGGTTTGAGTTATGAACTTGTTGAACCGGTTGGAAAAATAGTCAAGCGCATATTGCTGTTATGATTGCATTTCCCCTATTGTTCTTCGTGGAGGTTTCTCAATGATTTGCATCGATTGACTCCCATGCTTGGCCAGTCAGCTCAGCTGTAACCCGGCTCTGCACGGACCTGGTCCATTGGGAACCCTGCTTAGCTCAGTGTGCACAGGGAAGGGGAATTAGTGTGGGCTTTCAAAGGAGGGATGGTGGAGGGATCTGCTATGCATCGGAAATCATTGCTGCCAGCAGCTCCCAGTGGATATGAGCAGCGCTGATTTGTAAACACAGTTTCTGGGGAAGGACATGTCATGGCGGTTTGTTTTGTGGTGGTCTTCTATTAAAAATGTCCTATTTGTGTGTTATCGTTGGTCACTTGGGAGACTGTGCTTGTCGTCATATCAATTAAACAAAATTTATATTTAGGGCATATTGCATCCTGAAATGTAATCTCCAAGCGACGAATGACGCACTGTAGCTGAAGGTAAATTTTGATTAGGGTCAGGCACTGCGTGAGAAATCACAATCACTAATTACACAAGATATAGATTCAGTGAGCGTTGTGACTGTTGTAGCCAGGATTAATTTATATGTATATAACTGTAGACGATGCAAGGAAAAGCGGCAGCTGTGAAATGTGATTTCAATTACTGTGGCTGGTCAAAGCATTTCCATATCAATAATTGCTTTACATCCAAGAGTGTATTCTGAAATTATAGTGTCCACAGGAAGAGGATGCTTTCCTGTCATTGTGAGAGAAAAAACTCAATTTGATAAACAGTTAGCAGCAGCCATTGTTTGGTGATGTTATCATGTGAAAATAGGAGCCCAGTCTGAGGAGGGATTTCTAAATGAGGTTTGAAGATTTTCTTTTCCAGATGAGGAAAACGGCTTGCTGCTGGCTATAGTTGTGGAATTCCATCTACTTTTTCCAACAGCTATGCTCCACCCTCAGCTTGGGGATTTAAGATAAGGAAACTGACATATTCAGTGTATAGGAGAAAAGGAAATATTCCATTATCATCTCACTGTCCTCAATAATAAAATAACATTTTAATTTAATGAATTCAAACAATGTTTGTTCCTTTAATCTGTCTATTGATATTCACCAATTTATATTCTTATTTCCCTCCCATGTCGGCTGCATCCCTGTGCAGTTCAAACATCTAAAATCTAACCTTTCCATCTCTGGCCATCAGATAAACTCTGAAATGTCAATGATAGATGTCTCTGAGATGCCTGGCAATCAGAAGTACTTTTGATGTACCAGACACCTCATCTTCATTTCGGTGTGATTTGAGATGGAGAGTCTGTTGCTGGTCTGTCCCATTGTGTGAGAGCTGCTGGTCTGTAGAGGGGGGAGGAAGGGCCAGATGAGACCCCATCTGGACGGACCCTGCATCCTGCCAACTCTCACTCCAGTGGCTCGGGCTGCTCCCCACTCATCAGCAGCCATCAAAGGGTGCCTGCCCACCAGCACACCCTGAGTGGGCTGCCGGCTCGATGAGTCCCTCGGCTCATTACTGACAAAAGGAGGCGAAAGCAGGGACCTCTTCAATCATCCAGCCACCCGCAGGTCCCAGAGTAGCCACCTTTTATAGAATGCACTGTGTGTATGATGTTTGTAAGCTTGCGGTTCCTTTGCAGATTTAGTTTGAGATTGAATATCTAATAATTTTAATAATTTAATAATAAACCGAACTTCTCTCCAGTGGCAATCAGCATCTCTCACAACATATGAACAGTCTTTTCTACTGAGACTTTTCTGAATTCGATATGTGAAGAATCTGCACTGATGTGTACTGCTTTCAGGATATAGCCACAGCCAAAGCTGAAACTGACAATGGCTCTCATCTCCTCCTGCCTACACACTAAAAATCTCTCTAAAAAAACTCGATACTAGACTAACTTTACCCACACCCATGGGTAGAAAACTATTGACTCACCAATCAAATCAGAAACAGTTGTTGTTGTTGACCCAACACATCAAGCTCAAGTTTTACCTTAAAACTATGACAAATTTAAAGTCTAAAATGTTAAGTTATTAGTTGGTGAACCAGTGGTTTTCTACCCATGAGTACTGGGTAAAGTTAACCTGTTATTGCATCATCAGTACTACTGTATATTGACCCATAATTACCAAACTGCTTCCTGTATGATGAAGAAAACTGACACATATGCTTGGGAGCTTTGGGGCTCTAAAGTCAGAAAGTAGTGCGATTTAGCCTAAAAGCCTGTGGATACTATTCCTGGCTTCCTGCAGTATGTAGCAAGACTCACTGCTGCAGTTTAGTTCATAGTTAAGCTCTTAGTGCCCATGTGTGTTAACAATTGTTGTTAAAGCTTTAGATTACAGCCTGTAATGTACAGCGTTATTAATCCAGAGTTAAAATTATCTTCTTTCTTGAAGACAAAGAGCAGCATATCTACTGACCATTGATCCGTCACATGGGGGTTACCAGAAAAAGACTGTTAAGTGTGCCTTCTGATTGAGAACAAAACATTTCATGGATGAATAATCACAAACAATGGAATTATTAGAAAGAGATCTCTCGAACACTCTTGAGGAGAAAAAGAAAGAGAAATGAGACATATTCATCACAGGCGTATGAATAGAGAAGCATGTAAGACATGACAGTGCTGCTCAGCATGAGGTGCTGTATTCGTTCGCAAAGAGGTTTTCTTTGTGTGCATGCTTCATAACACATTAAATTTCAACTAAATGACATGACAGTAATTTGAGACATCAGAAATACCTTGACATCCCTGTTATCTCACAGATGTATGACTCCTCTGGACGCAAAACCTGACTCCAGTCTTTGTTCTCTTTTCTTTCCTTTTCTTCCAATGCCACATTAGACGGAGAGCGATACTGGCTCATTCCCACTCCCAAACACGACATTGAGTGCAAAGCTTTGTTTCTGAGATGATAAATACAAATGCACGTCAGACGAGAATGAACAGCTGAAAGTAACGTGAGTGCGCCAATATCACGGCTTTTATCCTCCTATTGAATTACACATTTAAAACATCCATCCATTATACTGTGTATACCTGCTTATCTTGCTAACAGTCAAAGCCTATACTGTACAAAGATGACCACTGTTACACAATAATAGTTCTCCAGAAATTGTAAAACTCTTGCATCTGCTTTAGCGTAATCTCCCTCTTAAAAGTACTTCCACTGTCATGAAGTTACTGCTCCGGTATTGGCCATAATTAGGCTTTGTCTTCTTTCCTCAAAGCTCTTACCAAAATAGTTTGTTTTATTCATTCAACGAGGCAAAATGAAGTGTCTAAATGGAGTCATTAGAGTCCATTAAATCTGAAGTGTGATGATTTGCCTTTCGCCCATTATCTTTCTATCTTTGTCATTTTTTTTTCTGTTATGCCTGAGCTGATCTTGAGTGAAGAGCATGTCTGGATATGGTGTTCTATAACAGCTGTGTGGTATATTGTTAGACTTTCAAACTTGTATGGATCTGCACAATTTCAGTGGGGAAAGGACAAAGCCAGTTCAAATATTTATTATTTGGCCTGCAGGTAGAAATCTTCTTCTGGTGGTTACATATGCCCTGAGTAATGTTCCTCTGCCTTCAACGTCTCGGTTGATTGACAGCGTTGAAGTATAGTTCAAGCCATAAAAATAACATACCATTGAAATAAAAGGGAAATAATCAGACTCAAGAGCCCACAATTACGAAAAACTACTTATTCTCTCACTTGCCTCTAGTGGTATCTATCAGTGCAGATGGTTTGTTGTCTTTGTCCAGGTTTTGAGTTATCCATATCCGAGATGTATGCCTTCACACCAATAGAGGTAACAGGAATTTTGTTTCTGGTGCTTATAACGTTACAAAATGTCGTAAGAAAAATTCAGAAGCCTGCTATACAAACGCGCTGAGCTTGGCACTTTGGCAAGTTTGTGGGACTCTATCCTGGAGACAGGCAGTGATTCTCAGCCCTCCACCCCTGCAGCTTTTCTCTCTGAGTTTCTGGCTCAGCGCACATTATCACTGTAAAAGGGGACGAGGTGATCATCAGCCACCGACTCCATCTTAGATTGTTGTCAGCTCTATGGAAGGATATGACCCATATCATTTCAGAGTGAACTCACTGCATCTCTGTCACTATACAGTAAGTCACTGATGGGAAGAGCTGCTTTGACATTTTGGGTAGATGAGACAAGTGGTAGATGAGAGGATTGACACACTCTCATGTCCATAAGTGCTATCGATCTTCTCATCTAACTCTCAGCCAATATGCATTAAATGTGTTTCCCAAAATGTCAAACTTTTCTTTTAACGTAGTTAAAATATAAATAAATGTAGTGTTTACAGCTGTCATTTCCAATAGATCCACTGTCCTCTGGAATACCCCTTATCAGTCAAGTTCAACCTCTTTGTTCTCTGTGAAGCCAGACTGTTGATAGGCGACCTAGATGACTTTTCCATGGGCCGTTATCAATCACCTTCATCTAAAGTGAATTAACTCCAGATTAGTGAGTGAGGCTGTAATTAGATTTCATGAGCAGGGAGTTAAGAGGCTAAAGCCAAGCTTGTGGCAGCGAAGTATACTATGAAGGCATTATGAATTAGAGAGTAGATAAGCGCGAGGGGTACCTTCAGTTCTTAGGATGGTGAAGATGGGTGTAGGAGGTTGTTGGGTGAAATTTGTATTGATTCCTCAGGGAGGAGGAAGAGCGCCAGGTGATAAACGTGGCCTACTTAAGTTGACAATCAATACAGATTTCAACCCTTCCTGAGGAAATAAGCATCAATTACCTGTAACACAGCAGAAGAACTGCAGCAGATAATTACATCTCCCACAACAGGTCATTGAGTGGACTGACTGTGTCTCCAACCTGACAAGGTGGCTAATGCAATTCAGCATGCACAGAAGGCAGCCAAATGCGCTTGTTACTGCAGCCACGTACCATTGAGACAGGCCATTCTCCCTTCAATCAGCTTGACCTTTTCCTCTATGACTTTAAGTGGCTTTGTGAGTTAACAGCGTCACTCGAATGCTGAGGACATATAGCCTGAGCACAGTTTTTTGTGGGAATGTGACATTTTATGGTGTGTTGGCCTTGTTCAAGTAGCACTGCAGTCTGATGTTGTCCCCAGATGGTATTTCAGAGGAAATTAATGAGCTATCCATTGCTGTGATAAATATAATCCCTATCAGCAGAGTAGGAGTAAGAGTCCTCTGCTGAGACATTGTTTGATTTGGAGACCCATTTAGCTAAGATACAAGAAAATAGGTGTAAATACTGTACAACTGCAGCAGGTAGAGAGATAATTAGTAATTGAACCGTGGGTCCAGCAATGCTCAGAGTAAACATCACAGATGGCCTTGATCATGAGAATTCAAACAAAGGCAATCCAGGATTAACATGTAACTCCTTCATTAACAAGCCAACTTAATCTTTTGCTCTGCAGTTTTCCCCATCCAGTGTTTCTTTGCTCTGTGCTTTTTTTTTTTTTTTTAGTTCATATTGGTTGTTTTTTCTCTGAGACCGTAGACCTGAATGATGACGGTTTGGGATGATTTCTCAAAAAAAAATTTTTCTACCACAGTTCCTCCTTAAATAGATTTGTTTGAAAAGGCATCTTATTCCACATTAAGTGACATATACAGTACGTTCATATCAGCTTGTTCCAGCCATTGATGGAAGTTATATGATGTTTACAATGAGTGAAATATTCCATTGCTGGTAGCACTATTCCATCAAATGGAAATATTCTAGATGTTTTGTTATGTTCATTTCCCCCAAATTCTGTTTTTTTTTTGTATGTTTCGTATCTTTGAAAACTGAGATCTCAACTATAACTTACCAAAGAAGTTCTGTGTTTTTTTTTTTTTTATGATAAATGTTTTATTTATTTTTTTCATTTTAAAGAACAATAGAACAGACAAACACACTTGAACCAGAACAACCACCCTCTCCCACCCCCCACCCTCCGCGGTCTCGAGGAAAAGAAAGAAAAAACAAGCAAACAAAAACAGAAATCCCACCTTACCTTGTCCCCTCCTCTACTTCCTGTGATGCTGAGGTCATTAGAACTGATACCTGTGCTGCTGCGTTTCTCCATAGGTCTATAGTCGATGATTTGGCTTTGTTAATCCTTGCTGTAGAGAGCTCTAGCATAACTATGTCCAGAAAATACGCCAACCACTGTTTTATACAAAGTGGGGGGGAGCCAGCACTGAGCTATCATTTTCTTGGTCGCAGTTAATCCGGCTAAACAAACTTTCTTTTGTCTCACAAGCAAATGTAATTTAGAGTCATCATTAAGTAACAAAACAATGAGGTCAGTAGGAATTTGACATCCTATCACATCAGATATTATTGATGTTGTTTTATTCCAAAACTCATGCACCTGTTCACACTCCCAGACCATGTGCAGGGAAGTTCCAGTTTGTTCAGGTTGATAGAACGTGCAATGGGGAGTAGGAATGGCTTTAGAGATGTATCTCTTCTGAGGTGTCCAATATGTCCTATGGCATATGTTGAAGTGGATCTGCTGATTTGGGTTCTTGGAACAGTGGGAAATGTTGTCCCAAACTGTCTCCCAATCAGTGACGGACTGGGAACAAAAAACGGCCCTGGCATTTCCACCCACCAGCGGCCCACCGGTGGGGTGGGGGTGGGGGGGTCGCAGATAGAACTTTTGACGCACGGAAAGAACACGCACTTTTGATAGCCCGAGTGATGGTGAACGTAAACTCCCATGCTATAAACAACTGCACCAAAACACATCCATCTTCGTCCGCTTATCCGGTATCGGGTTGCGGGGGGAGCAGCTCCAGCAGGGGACCCCAAACTTCCCTTTCCCGAGCAACATTAACCAGCTCCGACTGGGGGATCCCGAGGCGTTCCCAGGCCAGGTTGGAGATATAATCCCTCCACCTAGTCCTGGGTCTTCCCTGAGGCCTCCTCCCAGCTGGACGTTCCTGGAACACCTCCCTAGGGAGGCGCCCAGGGGGCATCCTTACCAGATGCCCGAACCACCTCAACTGGCTCCTTTCGACGAGAAGGAGCAGCGGCTCTACTCCGAGCTCCTCACGGATGACTGAGCTTTTCACCCTATCTCTAAGGGAGACGCCAGCCACCCTCCTGAGGAAACCCATTTCGGCCGCTTGTACCCTGGATCTCGTTCTTTCGGTCATGACCCAGCCTTCATGACCATAGGTGAGGGTAGGAAGGAAAACTGACCGGTAGATCGAGAGCTTTGCCTTCTGGCTAAGCTCTCTTTTCGTCACAACGGTGCGATAAATTGAATGTAATACCGCACCCGCTGCGCCAATTCTCCGACCAATCTACCGCTCCATTGTCCCCTCACTCGCGAACAAAACCCCAAGGTACTTGAACTCCTTCACTTGGGGTAAGGACTCATTCCCTACCTGGAAACACAAACTTATATAAAAAAAAAAGAATAAATCATCAGAGCCAGCCGCTCCATAATAATATAATATTCTGAAGAAGCCAAACTTACTGTACCTACACTCCCTCCTACAGCATTGGTCTCCATATCTGTTGCTTCTGGTAATCCACATTCAGACCCACATCAGGCTTGTTGTTCTGTGTTGGTTAGTTCCACAGATTCGTTATCTCTTCATCCTCCTTTTGCTCGTTTTGTTCTTCCTCTTCCTCACTGTCCTGTCTTTCTCCCTGGTGTGCTGGCTCAGCTATGTTGCTAACATGCTAGCTGAAGCTGCACTTGAGTTTAAAAACAAATCAATCAGTTTGCAGCATTTTTCAACGTGTGAAAAATGCCTTTGTGTCGCTTGATGCCTCGATTCATTTTTTTGTCAACAACTTCCAACCATAGCTTACAACTTCCAATTTTCAACTTCCAACCACCACGCTGTCGCTGACGCAGACCATAGACCATTGACATATAGACACATAAAGACGCAGACGCGGTCTACTCGGGTCTACTTGATTCTGTCTTAAAATTCCCAGAAGGCATTGCTTCATTTTAACTTTTGCAAACAAATATTCAAATAAAAGAAATGCAGGTAGATTTGTTTTATTTCAAACCATGCACGTTTACGTTTTTGAACATCTGATCTGAATAAATAATTTTGCTACAAAACAATACAGACTGATGTAACAGTTCGTGACTGTAGAGGGTAACCATGACTGTGATATTGAGAGACTCATATGTGGTATAAATACAAATCAGATTACGTAATTAATAGTTGTGAAGGATTTGGATACATTTGGCTATCGTTTGGCAAAGGAACTTTGTTATTGATGCTTGAAAGGGGGCAGAGAGAAATTATATGGGCCGCAGTTTACAATTAAGTAAGTGACAATCATGCGGCTCTCTGATTGGCCGGCCGGCCCAAATGGCCCATGAGGGCCCGCGGCCCCTCTGGCATCTGCCCAAATGCCAGGTTACCAGTCCGTCACTGCTCCCAATTAATAATAATTACGTTCCCCTCCGGGATCAGCTCTCGCTCCCATTTCTTTACTATTGGGAGTTCTCCTATGGATACTTGCATCAGTTCAGCATAAATCCTGGACACTAATCCTCTCACAGGAAAATCAACAAGCCATTTAATGATTGGGTGGGTCTCGAGACTGTTTCCCCATGGTACTCCATAACATTTTAGGGCTGATCTTAAGCAAAGATAAAGGAAAAAGGATGTCCTAGATATCTCAAAGCTAGTTCTCAGGTCCTCAGAGCTCAACATACCTTCCCCATTGAATAGCTGGTCTAGAGTATAAATACCTCTGTCACTACACTGGTTGTAAACAAAAGGTTTGTTACCAGACATTAAGTGCATGTTGTGCCAAATCGGGGTGCTCAAATGCCACTTACTGGTGTAGCGTAGTTGCTCCTCGACCTGTTTAAAGTTGCTCAATGTGTTGGTGATAATAGGGCCATAGGCTACATACACTTTTTTGGATACACATCTGCAATGGGCATTGTTTAAATGCCACAGCCTACCTGAGCATTGTTTCTGACCATGTCCATCCTTTTATGACCACCATGTACCCGTCCTCTGATGGCTACTTCAAGCAGGATAATGCACCTTGTCACAAAGCGAACATCATTTCAAATTGGTTTCTTGAACATGACAATGAGTTCACTGTACTAAAATGGCCCCCACAGTCACCAGATCTCAACCCAATAGAACATATTTGGGATGTGGTGGAACGGGAGCTTCATGCCCTGGACGTGTATTCCACAAATCTCCATCAACTGCAAGATGCTATCCTATCAATATGGGCCAACATTTCTAAAGAATGCTTCCAGCACCTTGTTGATTCAATGCAACGAAGAATTAAGGCAGTTCTGAAGGAGAAAGGGGGTCCAACACGGTCAATAGTAGGGTGTTCTTAATAATCCTTTATGTGAGTGTATATGTGATGGGGAAAAAAAAAAAAAAAAAAAAACAAGTTTGTTAAAATATGGACCTCATATATAACCGCTGGGAGGGTCATCACACTAATGCTTTTTATAAAATAGGTGTGCCTAACCTACCTACCTACAGTTTAAACCAGATATTTACATACACTTTTAAAAAAAAAACCACAAAAACATTTATTTCTTTACTGTCATACATTAAATCAGAGTAAACTTTTTCTGTTTTAGATCAATATATATTAACATATT
This sequence comes from Perca flavescens, assembly GCF_004354835.1. Classification (NCBI taxonomy): domain Eukaryota; kingdom Metazoa; phylum Chordata; class Actinopteri; order Perciformes; family Percidae; genus Perca; species Perca flavescens. The sequence goes on from NC_041333.1 coordinate 1,326,617, forward strand.
TTTTGCATTTGTTAAATGTCATAATCGAGCGAGGGAGAATGTTTATGTATTTTTTTTATCACTTTCATCAAAGTCAGAAGTATACATACACTTCCTTAGTATTTGGTAGAATTTCCCCTGAAACTCTTTCACTTGGGCCAAACGTTTTGGGTATCCTTCCACAAGCTTTCTACAATAGTTTGGTGGAATTTTGGCCCACTCCTCTGGACAGAACTGTGGATGCATAGAAAGGCAAACCTCAAACACAGAGCGTCTTTCTTTGACATCATGGGAAAATCAAGAGAAATCAACCAAGACATCAGGAAAAGAATTGTGGACCTCCACAAGTGTGGCTCATCCTTAGGTGCAATTTCCAGATGCCTGAAGGTCCCACGTTCATCTGTTCAGACAATAATACGCAAGTATAAAAAACATGGGAATGTACAACCATCATACCACTCAGGAAGGAGACGGATTCTGAGTCCCAGAGAGGAACGTTTTTTGGTGCGAAATGTGCGAATCAATCCCAGGACAACGGCAAAAGACCTTGTGAAGATGCTAGCTGAAACTGGTAAGACAGTGTCATTATCCACAGTAAACAAGTCCTGTACCACCATGAGCTAAAAGGTTACTCTGGGAGAAGAAAGCCATTACTTCAAAACCACCATAAAAAAGCCAGACTACAGTTTGCAACTGCACATGGGGACAAAAATCTTAATTTCTGGAGACATGTCCTGTGGTCTGACGAAACAAAAATGTAACTGTTCGGCCATAATGATAAATGGTATATTTGGAGGAAAAAGGGTGAAGCTTTGAAGCCTCAGAACACCATCCAAACTGTGAAGTATGGGGGTGGTAGTATAATGTTGTGGGGCTGCTTTGCTGCATAAGGGACTAGTGCACTTCACAAAATAGATTGCATCATGAGAAAAGAAAATTTTGTGGATATATTGAAGCAACATCTGAAGACATCAGCCAGGAAGTTAAAGCTTGGGCGCAAATGGGTCTTCCAAATGGAAAACAACCCAAATCATACCTCCAAATTAGTTACAAAGCTTAAGGACAACAAAGTCAAGGTATTGGAGTGGCCATCACAAAGCCCTGATCTCAATCCCATAGAACATTTGTGGGCGGCACTGAAAAGGCGAGTGCGAGCAAGAAGGCCTCCAAACCTGACCCAGTTCCACTAGTTCTGTCCAGAGGAGTGGCCAAAATTCCAGCAAACTATTGTAGAAAGCTTGTGGAAGGATACCCAAAACGTTTGGCCCAAGTGAAACAGTTTCGGGGCAATTCTACCAAATACTAAGAAGTGTATGTATACTTCTGACTTTGATGAAAGTGATAAAAAAAATACATAACAATTCTCCCTTGCTCGATTCTGACATTTAACAAATGCAAAAAATATGTTAATATGTATTGATCTAAAACAGAAAAAGTTTACTCTGATTTAATGTATGACAGTAAAGAAATAAATGTTTTTGTGTTTTTTTTCTGAAGTGTATGTAAATATCTGGTTTCAACTGTACCTACCTACCTACCTACCTACCTACCTACCTACCTACCTACCTATCTCCTTGTACTGTTTATTTATAGGATTATTGAAGAAAATACTGCCAGGTCTTTAAACATGTTTTCTTATCTTTTTCCTTTTTATTGTGATTTGACAAACACTCATGTGGTAAATATGCTAACCCTTATATCCCTTGTTCTTGTCAAATAGTTCTCAAATATTTGTGAGATATAGAAGGGACAGAAAAAGGGCAATGAGAAGAGCTAACCTGAGTTAATGTATTATCTATGTACACTTCCAGAACTGTAATATTCCCATTGTCCAATAAATAAAGACAAAAAAAAAAGACACATGTGACGTCACCCAGCCCCCTATTAATGTAGAAATTTCCCCAAAATGGTCTCAATCGTTTGTGCTACGTTTGTACTGATTTGTGCCGTTAAAAGAAACATTTGTGCTACTTCAGTTTTTACATTATCAGGCTTTATTTGTTACACGGCTACGATTGGCACTGCAAAGGCTTCGGACACCAGCCATCACTCCCATGACAGAAGTAATCTCATGTTAACATTTTCTTCTTCATTGGTGCCTATGGCAAGGAAAAAGCTTAACGTGGTTTAATGTACCTAAACAATGATCAATGATTACCAAATTTCTCTCTCATATTGCTCCTCACCACTAAAAAAAAATCTAACCCAAAGTCCAATTATTATGGACATTATCTGACATTAAGCGTTTCTGCTTCACATTTTCAGCAGAGCACGGTCCTAACATGAAAAGGCTTAAAGTGGTTTAATGTACCTAAACAACGATCAATCATCACGGAATTTCTCTTTCATATGGATCCTCATAACCACTGAAACCTGTCCAAAAAATGTAACCCAAAAGTCCAATTATTATGGACGTTATCTGACATTACACGTTCTTAAGGCTATTGTAAGAAAAAAGCTTAAAGGAACACGCCGACTTATTGGGAATTTAGCTTATTCACCGTAACCCACAGAGTAAGACAAGTCGATACATACCCTTCTCATCTCCGTGCGTGCTGTAACGCTGTCTGACGGTTCCAGCATTAGCTTAGCCTAGCACAGATCCTGCAGGTAACTGGTTCCAACTAGCCTACTGCTCCGAATTGTGACAAAAGTGACAAAATAACGCCAACATGTTCCTATTTACATGTTGTGATTTGTAGAGTCACAGCGTGTACAAAAAACAACGTAACATGAGACACAGCCATCTTCTAACAGTAAACAAACCGAGTACCATAGGCGCGGGAAGTAGGGGTGCTGGGGGAGCTGCAGCACCCCCTGTTCGTGGCAGCACCCCTTGTTGGCAAACTGCGATCAAGCCCGTATTACCCAATGGGCATTAATCATTATGGTGATAATTACCCAATCAGAATAAAATAAAAGTTGTTTAATGTAATGATTGGGAGAAGGCCGCATGCACTGTGTAGATTGGCTAAAGATAAAGGTGGGTGGGCATAGAGCAGGTTGTTTACATCGCACTGATCCAATATCAGCTTTCTAAGAACGAGTTGAGATTGAAAGAGTGGAATTAATTAGTAACTGATCCCCGGTCAGATTGGGTTGCATCAGCGAGTGAAAGTGTGGAAAACGGAGAGAAAGCGGCTGCTATAAAAATGTCCCACGAATAAATAGCTTTTTAAAAAGAGCTGGGAATGACGAAGAGGAGGATGTCGAGGAGCTAGCCAACGTTAGCTTGGAAGAATCGCTGCCTTCTACCAGCTAGACTCAGCCACAGCTAACGGTGGCTAACGTTAACTTTAGCGAAGTTGTTGTGGAAAAAGACAGATGAGGACGGCGGTCATCAGCATTACAGAACAAGGTAATGGCCCCTCAGGTACCATCATCTCTGAAGAGCCTGCACTACGGGGACCAATTACAGAGACCGTCCGGGAGGAAGTTATACCCAGAGGGATATTAGCCTTTCAGAATCGGCGGCTAAATGTCCAGCATCTCGGAGGGGGGACGAGGCTGGCGGCAGAAAGACCCGCTCTCTCACTAACGAGGCACTGACCCGACACCTTCACAACGGTGAAACGGTAAACACGGGAGTGGATTCTATATTCACTGTCCACCGGAGACATTTGTTGCGTTGCCTGTAAAGTGCTCCCAACACACAGCAGCGCATGTGTAGTAGGGTTTAGCGAGCTGCTGAGGGAGCTGGACTTTGAGGATTTGATCTGCGACTTTGCAAAGAAAAAGACAAGAAATTAGAACTTCTAAAGGTAAGAGCTATTATGCTGTCTGTAAATTGAGTAGGTTAATATAATCTGTTGTGACCGTGTGACCAGATAATGTACACATTTTGTTTAGTTTATTGAAATGCCATGCATATCAGACGGATTGCATCATAATTTTGTGACGCTGCTATAGGCCTGTATGAGACTTAGTGGTCAAGTGCAGTAGCCTATATGTTGGCTTTTGCAGTTTGTGAAGTTGCAGCTGACTAAGTGACTGTTATTTTGCAACCTGCACTCAGCTGTGTTGTGTGATGGCATTGTTGTATCTTCAGTCAATCACGTTTCAGAATTACTATTGTGCTTTCTGCTTGGGTGATTTTTAGTGAATACTATATCGCCATAGTCTTGAGCCATACAACGCTTTGGTATGATTTAATTAATTGTAACATTGTCTTGTCATGTGTGAGTCAGATGGCAGTACTTGGTTTATTGAACTGGAAAGGCATACTTGATGCCTGCTCAGCTGGACTAGTCATTCATCTTTTTTTTATTATTTTTTATTCGATAGTGACAGTGGATAGACAGGAAATGGGGGGAGAGAGAGGGAATGACACACAGCAAAGGGCCGCAGGTCGGATTTAAACCTGGGCCGCTGCAAAGGAATCTTTTGACCAGTAGTGATTGGCATGTGATTTAGTGCCTATTTAGTTCGCACCGTATGTAGCCTACTTCATGGAGGGGGGGGGAGGCAGAGGTAGAGTCGTTCTGCGCACCCCCTCCCCCCGACAGCACCCCGCACCCCCTGCTGAAAATGACTTCCCGCGCCTCTGCCAAGTACTATATTCTTCCGCCTGAGAATATAGTTCCCGGTTTGTTTACAGTTAGAAGATGGCTGTGTCTCATGTTACGTTGTTTTTTGTACACGCTGTGACTCTATAAATCACAACATGTAAATAGGAACATGTTGGCGTTATTTTGTCACTTATTCTGAGCAGTAGGATTGCTGGAACCATTCACCTGCAGGTTCTGTGCTGGCCTGATGCTGCTGGAGCCGTCAGGCAGCATTACAGCACACACGGAGATGAGAAGGATATGTATGGACTTGTCTAACTCTGGGAGTTACGGTGAATAAGCTAAATTCCCAATAAGTCGGCGTGTTCCTTTTAAAGTGGTTTAATGTACCTAAACAATGATCAATCATCACCAAATTTCTCTCTCAGAGGCGACGTTGCCAATCATAGCCGTGTAACAAATAAAGCCTGATAACGTAAAAACCGAAGTAGCACAAATGTTTCTTTTAACGGCACAAATCAGCACAAACGTAGCACAAACGTAGCACAAACGATTGGGACCATTTCGGGGAAATTTGGACTTTAATGGGGGGCTGGGTGACGTCACTGGCCAGAAAATGTAAATTTTAATTACTTAAAACCCTTAACAGCACCGATGATAATTTTTACTGCACAAACGTAGCACATATGAATAGCAGTGTTTTTAATAATTTTTGGATTACATGGGGGGCCAGCTTCACGCAGGTGTGCTCCAGTAGTCTATATCCTTTGCGTTCCACTTCCGGGATTGCTCCGGTGCTACAGGAAATTCCACCGGATGCATGTATTTTCCGTTTCCTTCCGCTTTCTTTGTGTTGGAATTATTGTGTTGGAATTTTTGTGTTGGAATTTTTAATTTCGATGGATTTATGAGGACTATTGTTGACTGCTCCTCAGATCTCTAGACGATCTGTCCAATCTGTTGAAAGAAATGCCATTAAACCAGAGCAGTAGCAGTAGTTTTCCTCCCATCCCCAAATGCTATGTGGAGTAGCCAGACCCTCCTTCAGGGCGCCTTGGAGGAGGGTCTGGCAAAGCGAGACTAGTGCTCCAGTGACCTGCGCTAAGGAGGGCTCAACTCTGTCCTTTCCATTTGGTTCCTATAAAGCTATGATCTAGTAGCCTGGATGCCAGCCGAACTTAGCCCCGTCCACAAAATTCGAGGTCGGGAAGTTCGGTCTGGAGTCGCTCCGTTGAGAAGCAATTATTGCCCGAACAGGATCTGTTCGGACCAATCAGATTGTCGGACAGATGATCAACAGTAACAGAATCAACCACGTCACCAAAGAACGCTTGGGTTGAATTTGTTGAGATGTGTAGATTCCACCATCTGTTCGCATCAAGATATCGACAGCGCATTCATTTTAAAATCCTCAGCGGAGGAGCCTCAACCACTGCCCGAAAGCATGGTAGCGTTATATTGTGGAGCGAGATAGAGAGAGACTGAAGAGAGAGAGTGTTATATGTTGGAGAGAGATAGAGAGAGACTGAAGAGAGAGAGTGTTATATGGTGGAGAGAGATAGAGAGAGACTGAAGAGAGAGCGTTATATGGTGGAGAGAGATAGAGAGAGACTGAAGAGAGGGACTGCCGGCGCTAGAACAAAGCCGTGAATCAGAGAAATAAAACGTGTTTTCGCCGATCCATCTCTAGAAATGCAACTGTAGCGAGCATGTCTATGGGATTAGTTTTGTGACTTTAATTCCAAGCAAAACTTCTCAAGTATCAAACAAAAAACACTAACTCAAGCAAAAAAATTGTCACCTCAAAGGTAAAACTTAAAACTTGCAAACAAAACATTTGTGTAGTTGTAAACTATTGGTCTTTTATTTGTTTGATATTATGTCCTTTTGTTTACAGTTCCCTCTGCTTCTTTCTCAATGATCAGTCTTTTGCTCTCTCCATCACGTTTGCAGTCATGCTCCCAGCTTTCTCCTTTGCGCTCCCTGAGTTTTTGCTTGCGATTCTGACACAAATATCTCGCGTGGGCGGGTCTTACAGTGGTGCGTCCCCATTGGCTAATGAGTGTTAAGGGAAAGTTAAGGGAAAGTTTGAGTGACAGCTCAGCCTCAGTGTAGGTAAACTAACGTTAGAGACTCAGAGTCTGGTCTGGAGGACACACAAGCCACTCCACAGGGGATTCCTACAAGATTAATAAAGTGTAAATATTGATCATATATATATTATCTGTGATCTACGTTGCAAGCATGGTTACTAGACATTTTTTGTTTCGTTGTGTTAAGTTACTAGCTAGCTAGCTAGCAAAGCTTTTTTAAGTTAGCATTTAACGTTAGCTATACTGCTAACGTTATCTAAAACTTGTAGCCACGGGCTACCTTACTGAGCTAATTTCCCATGGGAATCATGTATTCTTCGTGAGGCCTTACTCAATGGAGCTGTATTAATTATCGTCTTCTCTCTGTAGAGACCTGCAGGACCCGAGCAGAGCTACGATGCTCTCCCAGGTCACCTTAGGTTAGTAACGTAGCTATATTATGGTCTATTAGGAAAAAATATTATCCAGCTAACTACTAATTGTTGTGGTTGCTATTGGCCTGATAATACACAATGCTAGGGTATTGGTTAAGTTGTACAATGTAGAAGCTGTGAATGTAATGTATTATATATAGAGTTCGACACATACATTAGATAATGTTCCATCTGTACACACTGTTTCTTCTTTCTTTGCACTACCTTAAGATGGCAGATAACGGACGTATTTTTTGTATTTTTTAGCACTGTAAATGTCAACAATATTTAGAATTAATGCATAGTGTTACTACTGTCCAAACTATGTACTTTAACTAACACACCAGGCCCTTGACAAATACTTTGCTTAGTGATCCTCATGGTTTGATGTGATGTGCATGTGTCCTGGTGGCTGGCCATATCTTACTTTACACATGTAGTCAACGTGGAGGTAGGAATCTAGAAAGTGTGATCAATAATATTCCAGAAATAAGTGTTCCAGTAGTGTTCAGGAAAGCTAGAAAAATGTTTCTAGAGTGCAGGCTTTATTACAATTATTTATTATTGAGCTAATTTCAAATACTTTTTATCATCCAATAAGGTACTTGTGAAGTGAAGGACTACAGCCACATCCCAGCCCTTCAGAGAACTGTCCTGCAGAAAAGGCTGTGGTCCAGACTGGAGCGGTGGGCCATCAGTGAGCTCAGGAGACCAGATGATCCCAGGAGACCAGGAGTTGTGTGTGATATTCCTGCACCACCCTCAGAAGTGTTGTTGCAGACACAAGTCAGTAGAGAAATACAGCTTGCCTTAGGTGAAACTGAATATGTGAAATATATACATAACCCAATTACACAGTATGTTTGTGTATTGTTGGTGATGAAAAACTGACCCTGACCTGTGATGTACTGCAAATAATGACTGACACTGAGTTCCAGCTTCTTCTACCACCGGGGCCCCAGCAAAATATGTTCAAATATCCATTATGTATGTGAAGTTTTATATTGGACTAAAAATAAAGCATTATAATAGTCTCAACCTTATTTCCTGTTTTATATAATGAACCAAACAGACAAGGGTGAATGTAAAAAAAGGTTTTAATATATTATGTGCATTTTAAAATATAATTACAGTAAGACAATGTAAACACAAATTAAATTACAGGACAGTATACTGTAGTAGGATATATTGACATACAATGGACTAGGAAACTACAAGTACACCAATGAAATCTTACGAAAAAGGTTATTATAAGTGTTTTATTGAGTATCTGAGCAAAATATGATCAATACATACGCTATTGGTCTATACCCTGGCTGTTTGAAGCCTTCGCACACAGTGTTTCCTCCACAGAGAGACCGAAGGCTCCTCTCCCTCTGCTGCTCCCACGTCCTCCTGGTTGGTCGGCCTGCTGCCTGATGTGAGCTGTGATAGAAAATTATAATAAAGTTTCTTACACAAATCAAATGGTAACAAAGTTCTTACTGATAACTGAGGCTTCCAAGGTTGTGTGATTTACAATTAAAATAACTTGCTTTTAAGTAGCCATTAGCAAATGTGTAGGCTTTAAAAACACTATGAGCATTTTCCTTTTGCTGACCTGCTTGCAAATGCAACAGAAGACATGTAATTAGAGTTAGGATAGCCAGTCTGTGTCATAACTAGGAAAGTACAGATGAGCACAAAACTATAAAGATGAACCAGTTAAGCAGTGCTAACACTGCATTTGTACTGTACAGTATGTGTCGACCTCTAGATATAATACATTATATTCACAGCTTCCACATTGTACAACTTAACCAATACCCTAGCATTGTGTATTATCAGGCCAATAGCAACCACAACAATTAGTAGTTAGCTGGATAATAATTTTTCCTAATAGACCATAATATAGCTACGTTACTAACCTAAGGTGACCTGGGAGAGCATCGTAGCTCTGCTCAGGTCCTGCAGGTCTCTACAGAGAGAAGACGATAATTAATACAGCTCCATTGAGTAAGGCCTCACGAAGAATACATGATTCCCATGGGAAATTGGCTCAGTAAGGTAGCCGGAACTGGTGCGGGAGGTGGAGCGCTACCGGTTAGATCTGGTGGGGCTTACCTCTACACACAGTCTCGGTTCTGGAACCGTACTCCTGGATAGGGATTGGACTCTTTTCTTCTCCGGAATTGCCCAGGGTGTGAGGCGCCGGGCGGGTGTGGGGATACTCACAAGCCCCCGGCTGAGCGCCGCTACGTTGGAGTTTCCCCCGGTGGACGAGAGGGTCGCCTCCCTACGCCTGCGGGTTGTGGGGGGGGAAACTCTGACTGTTGTTTGTGCATATGCACCAAACAGGAGTTCGGAGTATTCGGCCTTCTTGGAGACCTTGACTGGAGTCCTGCATGGGGCTCCAGTGGGGGACTCCATTGTTCTGCTGGGGGACTTCAACGCGCACGTGGGCAATGATGGAGACACCTGGAGAGGCGTGATTGGGAGGAACGGCCTCCCTGATCTAAACCAGAGTGGTTGTTTGTTGTTGGACAACAAACAAGGGATGCTCATAAGTGTACCTGGTACCAGAGCACCCTAGGCCGAAGGTCAATGATCAATTTTATAATCGTTTCATCTGATCTGAGGCCGTATGTTTTGGACACTCGGGTGAAGAGAGGGGCGGAGCTGTCAACTGATCACCATCTGGTGGTGAGTTGGGTCAGGGGGTGGGGGAAGACTCTGGACAGACCTGGTAAGCCCAAACGTGTAGTGCGGGTAAATTGGGAACGTCTGGAGGAGGCCCCTGTCCGACAGACTTTCAACTCACACCTCCGGCGGAGCTTTTCGTGCATCCCTGTGGAGGCTGGGGGCATTGAACCCGAGTGGACAATGTTCAAAGTTTCCATTGCTGAAGCTGCGGCGAGGAGCTGTGGTCTTAGGGTCTTAGGTGCCTCAAGGGGCGGTAACCCACGAACACCGTGGTGGACACCGGTGGTCAGGGAAGCCGTCCGACTGAAGAAGGAGTCTTTCCGGGATATGTTATCCCAGAGGACTCCGGAGGCAGTTGCAGGGTACCGAAGGGCCCGAAGGGCTGCAGCCTCTGCCGTGAAAGAGGCGGGTGTGGGAGAAGTTTGGAGAAGACATGGAGAAGGACTTTCGGTCGGCACCAAAGTGCTTCTGGAAAACTGTTCGCCACCTCAGGAGGGGGAAGCGGGGAACCATCCAAGCTGTGTACAGTAAGGACGGGACACTGTTGACCTCAACTGAGGAGGTAATAGGGCCGTGGAAGGAGCACTTTGAGGAACTCCTGAATCCGACTAATACGCCCTCTATGTTAGAGGCAGAGCTGGAGGATAACGGGGGATTGTCGTCGATTTCCCAGGCGGAAGTCACTGATGTAGTCAAACAACCCCACAGTGGCAAAGCCCCGGGGATTGATGAGATCCGTCCAGAAATGCTCAAGGCTCTGGGTGTGGAGGGGCTGTCCTGGTTGACACGACTCTTCAACATTGCGTGGAAGTCTGGAACAGTGCCAAAGGAGTGGCAGACTGGGGTGGTGGTTCCCCTTTTTAAAAAGGGGGACCAGAGGGTGTGTGCCAATTACAGGGGTGTCACACTTCTCAGCCTCCCTGGTAAAGTCTACTCCAAGGTGCTGGAAAGGAGGGTTCGGCCGATAGTCGAACCTCGGGTTGAGGAGGAACAATGCGGATTCCGTCCTGGTCGTGGAACAACGGACCGGCTCTTCACTCTCGCAAGGATCCTGGAGGGATGGAATGCCTTCTCCAGGTAGGGAATGAGTCCTTACCCCAAGTGAAGGAGTTCAAGTACCTTGGGGTTTTGTTCGCGAGTGAGGGGACAATGGAGCGGGAGATTGGTCGGAGAATCGGCGCAGCGGGTGCGGTATTACATTCAATCTATCGCACCGTTGTGACGAAAAGAGAGCTGAGCCAGAAGGTCAGTTTTCAAGGTCAGCTAGCTAGCTAGCTAGTAACTTAACACAACAAAACAACAAATGTCTAGTAACCACGCTTTCAACGTAGATCACAGATAATATATATATTAATAATACTTACACTTTATTAATCTTGTAGGAATCCCCTGTGGAGTGGCTTGTGTGTCCATGAGATATTTGTGTCAGAATCGCAAGCAAAAACTCAAAGGAGCGCAAAGGAGAAAGCTGGGAGCATGACTGCAAACGTGATGGAGAGAACAAAAGACTGATCATTGAGAAAGAAGCAGAGGGAACTGTAAACAAAAGGACATAATATCAAACAAATAAAAGACCAATAGTTTACAACTACACAAATGTTTTGTTTGCAAGTTTTAAGTTTTACCTTTGAGGTGACAATTTTTTTGTTTGAGTTAGTGTTTTTTGTTTGATACTTGAGAAGTTTTGCTTGGAATTAAAGTCACAAAACTAATCCCATACATGTCACTATCACTAACGTTATCCACATTTATATTTACAAGAAACAAATGATATATCCAGCTTCAAAAAAGTCTAAAAGTCGGAAGTTAGAACGAATACACGCGAATGCGTTGTGCAAAGAGTGGTTGCTATGGAGATGATACACAGTGTTGAGTTCCGTTGCTCTGATTGGTTGGAGGTCTATCCAATGAATGCAGAGGCATTTTTTTTCCTGGTTTGGTTGGAACACGCCCCATAATCACAGCCCAATGGAGCGGTTTCAGACTCACATTCTGACTAGAATCTGAGTAGGACCACCTCAGGCTAATGATCTAGTACAAACAACGGCAAATTTGATACTAACATGCACGCACGCCAAAAGGTTGGGACTTTTTTATGGTCCAACCACCTGACTGCTGGTCTCAGCTAATAATGTGATATGTGAACAGTTAACATTTGGGGCTTAAATCCTGTAAGCCCACCCCTGGTGCTGCCTATGCTTGGGAGGACCACCTGAAAGGTATAGTAGAGAGCATAAGTATAGCAGGCTAACATTTACCTGCAAAGTGGGAGACAGCTCTGAACCTCTGCAGCTGCTACAACCTCCTTGGTGGCAGGTTAAAAAAAAAAAAAAAAAAAAAAAAAGAGGATAAGATAAACCACAAGGTCTACAGTGCAAGATGATTTGGCCATTCCAAATTGTGGGTAAAAGGGGACAAACAGAATAAGCACACAGATGTGGGGGGAGGGATTATGTGAAGTGTGAACTCTCCGAGATGAATTCCTGGAGACAGACAAAACAATCCACTTGAATCCATGTCTTCACTCTCCTTTTCTCCCCTATTTTTAGTTGTACTTTGTTTGAATAAGTTCAAAGTTGCATTGAGTTGTAAAAGAAAAGGAGGGAGAGGGGGTAAATCCATCCACAACCACATTACCAGCACGAAGAAGCCAACAGGGGAAAGGCTATTGATTGTGTCACCTTTCCACAGGCTCGAGGCTGTGAGGGCTCTTTGTGGGTCCAGCTCTCAGTGGAGGACTCTAGCACTTGTGCATGAAAAGATTCAGTGTATAAAGCAGCTGGGCCTGAAGGGGAAAGCTGCACACTGCTACAAACTCCTCTTTTATGTCCTGAGTCTCTCTCTCTGCATGTCTCTGTCACTCCTGCCTCTGTCTTACTCTCTCTCCTCTGTCTCCTCTACTCACTCAAATGTCGGTCAGGCCAATAATATCTTATGCTTGCTTAATTCTTTGATTTGGCATTTCTACTGAGAAGCGCTGTCTTTACTCACACACCAATGGCTGTGTAACAGAACAGATACCTGTGTGTTTTTGGCAATAATGCCGAAGGTTCCTGTCGCTTTTCTCTTCTGGGAAGTGTTCAGACATGAAGGCGTGGTTGTTGCTGGTTTCTGTGGCAACAACAGTGCAGCCACCACTGGCCAGATGGCTTCAATGGAGCTGTTTTACTGTGAACAGCGGGGCTTAAGTGGTGCACTCTTACTTTAATTTGTTTTAGGATTGGACCTGTATTGTAAAAATAATTCCTTTTGTCTAGTTCCCCATTATGCCACTGTCAGAGAGGCTAATTAGCTCACTTGAAAATGTTTTACAGCAGCCAGGCAGGTGCTTTTTTGAAAAAATGGGATGAGGCCTGTGAGGCCGTGTTTATCCCACTGAAGCTGAAGTCATCTGCATTAAAGGTCAGCAATCAGTCCACAATTACAGTGTAACCTCAGCTAATGGATCTGAAGAGTCCACTCAAATTCTGTTTACACTGTACCCACACTCAGTCAGGTGCTGGGATGTGTGGGTCAAGTTCAGTTTTGATAGAGAAAAATTAAAATACCAAAACAAGCAATCACACACTTGGAGGTAAACAATTCAAAACTAATTATAACAACTATGATTGTTATTTTGGCCTAAAACTGAGAAATTACTATCTATTTGGGGGGGCAATTACTTTATTGTCAGGATATGCTACCATGCAACAGTTACTAAATGTTTGTGTTTTGCACATTTTGATGAAATAAATAGAACATTTTGATACAGCTCCTCAAACATCACTGATCTGCCGGTGGGCCAGTCAATATACTGTAAATCATGCCGTGCACAAAAACTGTTCAAACGGGGGAGATCACGTGACTGACGATCTGCATGGCTACTCGAGGCTGAGCTCTCTCCCCATCTCCGTATTTTTATTAAAAACCAGGTCTATTCTTTTTCATTCGACACCAATCCTTTGATTTGTTACCACGGTAACTTAGTGGAATGCCTGGAGGAGTGAAAAAGCAGACCCTGCTGCAGTTTACCCGAGCAAAGAATTCTGCCAACTCTGCTAACATGGCGTCAGCTAGCGAGGTTTCGGATGCCAACACGGACATACGTATGGAGGAGGCCATGGCCAGGGTTCTGGAAATTCAATTCATCCATCCATCCATCCATCTTCGTCCGCTTATCCGGTGTCGGGTCGCGGGGGGAGCAGCTCCAGCAGGGGACCCCAAACTTCCCTTTCCCGAGCAACATTAACCAGCTCCGACTGGGGGATCCCGAGGCGTTCCCAGGCCAGGTTGGAGATATAATCCCTCCACCTAGTCCTGGGTCTTCCCCGAGGCCTCCTCCCAGCTGGACGTGCCTGGAACACCTCCCTAGGGAGGCGCCCAGGGGGCATCCTTACCAGATGCCCGAACCACCTCAACTGGCTCCTTTCGACGCAAAGGAGCAGCGGCTCTCCGAGCTCCTCACGGATGACTGAGCTTCTCACCCCATCTCTAAGGGAGACGCCAGCCACCCTCCTGAGGAAACCCATTTCGCCGCTTGTACCCTGGATCTCGTTCTTTCGGTCATGACCCAGCCTTCATGACCATAGGTGAGGGTAGGAACGAAAACTGACCGGTAGATCGAGAGCTTTGCCTTCTGGCTCAGCTCTCTTTTCGTCTAACGGTGCGATAGATTGAATGCAATACCGCACCCGCTGCGCCGATTCTCCGACCAATCTCCCGCTCCATTGTCCCTCACTCATGAACAAAACCCCAAGGTACTTGAACTCCTTCACTTGGGGTAAGGACTCATTCCCTACCTGGAGAAGGCATTCCATCGGTTTCCTGCTGAGAACCATGGCCTCCGATTTAGAGGTGCTGATCCTCATCCCAACCGCTTGACACTCGGTTTGCGAACCGATCCAGTGAGTGCTGAAGGTCGCAGGCCGATGATGCCATCAGGACCACATCATCTGCAAAGAGCAGCGATGAGATCCCCAGCCCACCAAACTGCAACCCTCCCCACCCCGACTACGCCTCGATATCCTGTCCATAAATATTACAAACAGGATTGGTGACAAAGCGCAGCCCTGGCGGAGGCCAACCCTCACCTGAAACGAGTCCGACTTACTACCGAGAACCCGGACACAGCTCTCACTTTGGTCATACAGAGATTGGATGGCCCTGAGTAGAGACCCCCTCACCCCATACTCCCGCAGCACCTCCCACAGTATCTCCCGGGGACCCGGTCATACGCCTTCTCCAAATCCACAAAACACATGTAGACCGGTTAAGCATACTCCCAGGCTCCCTCCAGGATCCTTGCGAGAGTGAAGAGCTGGTCCGTTGTTCCACGACCAGGACGGAATCCGCATTGTTCCTGCTCAACCCGAGGTTCGACTATCGGCCGAACCCTCCTTTCCAGCACCTTGGAGTAGACTTTACCAGGGAGGCTGAGAAGTGTGATACCCCTATAATTGGCACACACCCTCTGGTCCCCCTTTTTAAAAAGAGGAACCACCACCCCAGTCTGCCACTCCTTTGGCACCGTCCCAGACTTCCACGCAATGTTGAAGAGGCGTGTCAACCAGGACAACCCCTCCACACCCAGAGCCTTGAGCATTTCTGGACGGATCTCATCAATCCCGGGGCTTTGCCACTGTGTAGTTGTTTGACTACATCAGTGACTTCCGCCTGGGAAATCGACGACAATCCCCGTTATCCTCCAGCTCTGCCTCTAACATAGAGGGCGTATTAGTCGGATTCAGGAGTTCCTCAAATTGCTCCCTCCACCGCCCTATTACCTCCTCAGTGGAGGTCAACAGTGTCCCATCCTTACTGTACACAGCTTGGATGGTTCCCCCCCCTCCTGAGGTGGCGAACAGTTTTCCAGAAACACTTTGGTGCCGACCGAAAGTCCTTCTCCATGTCTTCTCCAAACTTCTCCCACACCCGCTGCTTTGCCTCTTTCACGGCAGAGGCTGCAGCCCTTCGGGCCCTTCGTACCCCTGCAACTGCCTCCGAGAGTCCTCCGAGATAACATATCCCGGAAGGACTCCTTCTTCAGTCGGACGGCTTCCCTGACCACTGGTGTCCACCACGGTGTTCGTGGGTTACCGCCCCTTGAGGCACCTAAGATCCTAAGACCACAGCTCCTCGCCGCAGCTTCAGCAATGGAAACTTTGAACATTGTCCACTCGGGTTCAATGCCCCCAGCCTCCACAGGGATGCACGAAAAAGCTCCGCCGGAGGTGTGAGTTGAAAGTCTGTCGGACAGGGGCCTCCTCCAGACGTTCCCAATTTACCCCGCACTACACGCTTGGGCTTACCAGGTCTGTCCAGAGTCTTCCCCACCCCCCCTGACCCAACTCACCACCAGATGGTGATCGGTTGACAGCTCTGCCCCTCTCTTCACCCGAGTGTCCAAAACATACGGCCTCAGATCAGATGAAACGATTATGAAATCGATCATTGACCTTCGGCCTAGGGTGCTCTGGTACCAGGTACACTTATGAGCATCCCTATGTTCGAACATGGTGTTCGTTATAGACAATCCATGACTAGCACAGAAGTCCAACAACAAACAACCACTCTGGTTTAGATCAGGGAGGCCGTTCCTCCCAATCACGCCTCCAGGTGTCTCCATCATTGCCCACGTGTGCGTTGAAGTCCCCAGCATAACAATGGAGTCCCCACTGGAGCCCCATGCAGGACTCCAGTCAAGGTCTCCAAGAAGGCCGAATACTCCGAACTCCTGTTTGGTGCATATGCACAAACAACAGTCAGAGTTTTCCCCCACAACCCGCAGGCGTGGGAGGCGACCCTCTCGTCCACCGGGTAAACTCCAACACAGCGGGCGCCAGCCGGGGCTTGTGAGTATCCCCACACCCGCCCGGGCGCCTCACACCCTGGGCAACTCCGAGAAGAAAAGAGTCCAACCCCTATCCAGGAGTATGGTTCCAGAACCGAGACTGTGCGTAGAGGTAAGCCCCACCAGATCTAACCGGTAGCGCCCACCTCCCGCACCAGTTCCGGCTCCTTCCCCCACAGAGAGGTGACGTTCCACGTCCCCAGAGCCAGCGTCTGCCGCCCGGGTCTGGTCCGTCGAGGCCCCTGACCTTCACTGCCACCCATGTGGCATCGCACCCGACCCCAACGGTTCCTCCCACAGGTGGTGGGCCCATGGGCTGGAGAGATGGGAGCCACGTAGCTTGTTCGGGCTGTGCCCGGCCGGGCTCCGTGGCAAACCCGCCACCAGGCGCTCGCCCGACGAGCCCGCCGCCTGGGCCTGGCTCCAGACGGGGCCCCGGGCTTCCTCCGGGCAGGGTCACTCCATCTCTACCTTGCTTCTTCATTGGGGTTTTTGAACCATTCTTTGTCTGGCCCCTCACCTGAGACCACTTTGCCTTGGGAGACCCTACCAGGAGCACAAAGCTCCAGACAACACAGCCCTCAGGTTCACAGAGACACACAAACCTCTCCACCACGATAAGGTGATGGTTCACGGAGAAGAATTCAATTCAATTCAATTTTATTTATAGTATCAAATCATAACAAGAGTTATCTCCAGACACTTTACAATTAGAGTAGGTCTAGACCACACTATAATTTCAGCCCGGTCTCATGGAAATTCGTGTAAATGTGACGTTATTTGAATCAATTGATACGTGTTCACGGAGACGTTTTTGTCGGTTTTTACGTGGTGGACAACACGAAAATGTAAAGTAATGTATTTCAATGGGAAGCATATTTTGTGGCCACAGCACGGAAATTGTAGGGAGTAATATGAAAAGCTTTCACCCGGGCGAGCGGGGATTGCGTCCCGCGTGCAGCACTTTGTCCCGTGTGTTACTGTGGCGCATCTCCCGGCGTTTAAGGCGCTCTTTCCCCGGCGTTTAAGGCGCCCTTTCACCGGCGTTTAAGGTGCCCTTTCCCTGTAAGTTTTTTCCTAAACCCAACCTCCGCCATCCCGTTATTGTGGGGCGTCCCAAGCGGGCGCCTCCCGGCTTATGGAGCGACCTTTTCGGCCGCCTCCCGGCGTCCTTTCCCCGAGAAAATAATGTGACATTTACACGTAAAAAACAAGAAAAACGTCTCCGTGAACACGTATCAATAGATTAAGAATAACGTGGACATTTACACGAACTGCCGTGAGACCGGGTTGATCAAACACAACTAAGCCACACAGCCAACGGATGGGACGCAGTGCTCCACAAAATAAAAAAAATATTGCATACTTATTGTGACACTTTCAGTATATTGCGATAACGATATTAAGTTGATATATCTTGCACCCCTAGCGCAAAGAGAAGTGTGGATAATCCACAGCCTTGCCTTGTACCTCACTCTAGATTAATACTGTCTGTTAAGTATTTATTTTAATTCGTGCAGAAGGGTTCCTGTATAGATTGCTGATTGCTTTAACAAACTTTGTATGAAATCCAAATCTCTCAAGAACCCTGTATAAGTATGTCCAGCTCACTGAGTCAAAGGCTTTTTCAGCGTCTAGGCTAACTAATAGAGCTTCTACCTTAATATCTTAAAACATCAGAGACCTGGCGCACTGGTTACCGAAGGCGATATGGGCGAAAGAGAGGAAGACGGGGGTGGACTGCTGGTGAGGCTACAGAACCGACCTACGCGGCCTCCAATACCAAGCATGCTGTTGGCAAACATGCAATCTATCAGCAACAAGATGGATGAGCTCCGCTGCCGGGTCAGTTTACAGAGAGATCTGGGAAACTGCTGTGTGTTCTGTTTTACGGAGACATGGCTAACATCGGACTACCCGGACGGCGCCATACACTTGGATGGCTTTTCCGTATTTCGTTCAGATCGGGATAAGGACACGACTGGCAAGACGAAAGGAGGGGGTGTGTTCTTTCTGGTGAATAACTCGTGGTGCACTGACGTGGATGTGATCTCCCACTCCTGTTCGCCGGTCCTCGAACATCTTACTATCAAATGTCGGCCGTTTTACTCACCTCGAGAATTTCCATCAGTCCTACTCACTGTGGTACACGTCCCCCCCCAAGCCAATGCTAAGGCAGCCCTGGAGGAGCTCTGCGACG
The DNA here is from genome assembly GCF_004354835.1 of Perca flavescens. Taxonomy (NCBI): domain Eukaryota; kingdom Metazoa; phylum Chordata; class Actinopteri; order Perciformes; family Percidae; genus Perca; species Perca flavescens. The sequence goes on from NC_041333.1 coordinate 1,345,321, forward strand.
CGGTTAACAGGTGTGAGAGGCTGCACCCGCAAGCCCTCTCCGTCGTAGCCGGTGACTTCAATCACTGCAATCTAAAGTCAGTGTTACCCAAATACTACCAACATGTCAGCCGTGCCACCAGAGGAAACAAAACTCTCGATCACTGCTATTCAACCATCAAGGGAGCTTATAAATCTGTCTCCCGGCCTCACTTTGGGAAATCAGATCATTCCTCCGTACTGCTGCTCCCTGTGTACAAGCAGGAGATAAAGAGGGAGAAACCCATTGTGAGGACAGCACAGCGCTGGACTGCTGAAGGTGAGCTCATGTTGCAGGGTTGTTTTGAATCTACTGACTGGTCAGTTTTTAGTGATTCTGCCACCTTGCATGAGTACACAGAGGCAGTTACTGACTATGTTAAATTCTGTGTGGACAGCTGTATTCCCACGCGTACATTTCGCCTCTGTTTTCACTGACATTTTTAACTTGTCACTCTCTCTTTGTGTGGTTCCAAATTGTTTTAAAAAATCAATCATAATTCCTGTGCCTAACCCTAACACTAACCCTTAGAGTTGGCACTACATACTCAGCCTCTATAGTGCTAAACACTGGAGCACCACAAGGCTGCTGTCTCAGTCCTCTATTATACAGTCTGTATACCTAGGATTGTATTGCTAAACATCCCACTAATAGTATCGTAACATTTGCAGACGATACTACTGTGATAGGACTTATTGACAGCAATAATGAAACTGCCTACAGAGATGAGGTAATCAAATTGATCATGTGGTGCCAAAGAAATAATTTGTCTCTCAATGTGGGGAAAACTAAGGAGGTCGTCATAGATTTTAGGAAGAACAAATCTACACATACACCTGTCTTTATTAACAACTCTCCAGTTGAAATTCTTAACACCTTTAGATTCTTAGGCGTCCACATCTCAGACACCCTCACATGGTCCTTCCATATCAGCTGTGCCATTGCGGTGTCTTAAGAAATACGGTATGTCTCTTAACATTCTACTGAACTTCTACCATTGTACAATTGAGAGTATACTGACAGGTAATATTGTAGTGTGGTTTGGTAGGGCTACTTCACATGACCTTAATCTACTGACAAAAGTGGTCAGGACTGCATCTAAAATCATCGGGGTTCCACTTGAATCGCTCCAACAAATTTACTGGAAACGCAGCACTAAAAAGGCACCAGGTATTGTACAGGATTCTAGTCATCCTGCACACAATCTCTTCTCCCATCTTCCATCAGGGAGACGCTTGCAGAGCATCCAAACACGCACAACACGTTTTAGGGATAGTTTTTACTCCCAGGTAATAAGGTTATTGAACAATAGTACAACCAGAAGGAGGGCTGTGGTCTGAACTTAGTCACTTGTATATATTATGTTGGATATTTTATAATGTTTTTAATACTATTAGGTTTTTAAAATTGTTATTATTGACTGGTGCTGAGGGAGTGCTAAGGCACATTGTATTTCATTGCTGTGGTACTTTGTACTAATATGCATATGACAATAAACTTGAACTTGAACTTTTCCCGGATATGATTCAGTATATGTAGTGACGGTCTAATATTGTCATGAGTTTGTCTCTGCAGGATAAATCCTGTTTGATCAGTGTGTGTGATCTGTGGAAGAATCTTTTCAACTCTCTTTGCAAGAATTGAAGTATATAGTTTGTAGTCTGTGTTGAGTACTGAGATCAGCCTATATGAGTCGCATTCCAGCTGTATTAAAGGTTTTAAGAAGGCAAGATGTCAGCTCTGATCGGAAGGTCTTGTACCATTCAGAGAGAAACCCATCTGGGCCAGGTGGTTTGTTTGCCTTTAGCCTGGAAATTGCATTATTGAGCTTCTCTTCAGTTATTTCATCTATTAGTTTATTGCTTTGACTGTTTGATAGTGTAGGTAACTTAAGGGACTCCAGAAATCTTATAATTTGATTTTCTTCTTCTAGCTGTGGCTGTGTACAGATGTTTATAATAGTTTTGGAAAGCCATTTGTATCTCATTTTGTTTATATAGGCTACAGTAGCTTTTGAGTTTGGATCCCTAATTTTATAGATTGTTCTATCCGCTCGTTATTTTTTCAGTTTCCTTGCTAAAAGCTTTGCAAATGTTGGGCCACTCTCATAGTATTTTTTTTTGTATAAACATATTTTTTTGTATTTCTTGTGTGTACATAACATTTATTTCATTTCTAATTTCCTTGAGCCTTGGAGGAAGGTCTGAGTTTGAGTCTCCTTTATGTTTAGCCTCAAGCTCTTTTAGTTCCCTATTTTGTTCTGATAGTCTTAGTTCTCTCTTTCTTTTTGCGTGCACAGTAAGAAATTTCTCCGCTAAGAACAGCTTTTAATGTGTCCCATTAAAATATCCAGACCTACCTCTCCATTATCATTTTCTACAAGGTTCTTACAATTTCTTCTTTAATTTTGGTTGTGAATTGTTGCTTATTCAAAATACCTGTATTTAGCCTCCACAATGTATTTCTAGGGTTGCAACTTATTTGTAGTGATAGCAGAAGAGGTGCACGATCAGACAGATCAGTATTTCCTATCTCACAATTATGTGTTCTGTTGCGGTCTCTTTCTGGAATACACTGCATGTGGGTTGGAGTAATGAGTGTAGTCCCTACCGGTTGGGTTAAAATCTCTCCAAAGATCTATCACACCCAACTCTATCATGAGAGCCTTAAGTTTCTTATGTATGGGGGTTAAGATGGCTGTGTAACCATTTCGGTCACGATTGATTTATCCTTGTGACCAGACTATGTTACAAAAAAGGCTACTTTCAAAACATCAACCTAACCTAGGCTTTAACCATTTAACTATAATAGGCTACTCCACAATACGGAATTGTCCTGTGGCCTGTGTTCACATGAAAAGAAAACACCTACTTATCTTTGACCTCTGTGTAGCCAGGAGACGTAATTATCAGTCAAGTTTGGAGCTCCAAGTCCGGCGTGACGTTCTCCAACCATTTTCCATGGGGATAGGAGTTGGATCTCTCAACTGTCTCGGCTGGTTTGAGCAGGTATGACGGTAATTGGAAATCCTTGTGAGCCATATCTTCTGTCACTTCTGTGGCAGTCTGGTACAGGCGTGTGCCATCACTGTAGAAAACACGTAGCCTTGCTGAGTATGGCGTTTGAAACTTTATTTGTTTTACCTTCAATATTTTCTTTGCTTCTGCATATTCCATTCGTTTCTTGAGAACCGCGGATGGGTAATCGTGGTCCACGTAGAAACGGACAGTCTTATAGAGAAGTTCTTTCTTCTGCCAGGCTTTGCGGATCACCTCCTCTTTGACTTTGTAACTCGCGAACTTGACGATGATAGACCGGGGTTTTGCCTCTGGGCCAGTGTGCTTAGGAGCGAGTGTTCTGTGTGCTCTCTCTGTTCTGAGGTCCATACCTGGTGGTAGATCCATTGAATCGATCGATTGAAAGTCGATCGTGTTATCTCCCTCCTCTTCTTCAGCGCTGCCATAGATTCTGATGTTTTCTCTACGAGCCCGACCTTCCTGGTCAATTATTTTAGCTTCCATGATAGCCTTTTCAATAGTGCCGTAGCTGCCATTAGTGTTGTTTCAATTCCGTCAATCCGTGCTTCTGCTTCCTCAAGTCTATTGTTTGTTCTACATAGCTCTTGTTTGATCTCTGTAAGATGTTTGTTATCCCGTCTGAAGTCTTTGAGCTCATTCAATATACTTCAGAGCTAACGTCCGTTCCCTCCTCTTCTCTTGCGATCGGGGAGTTGCTTCGGCTAGCGATGTGTTGTTGTAACAATTCTTCGGTATCTTCATTCATAGATTGTGGTTTCTTGCCTTTTGGGTTAACCCTGTTTTTGCTCGTTTTTGCTAATTCTCGCTTTACTGTTATCTAAAGTGTTTTCAGGTTTTTAGATCAGAACTGTCGGGGAGCACAAGTATCAAGCAGCCATCTGTGGTGTGACCCGGAAGTCTCACCACACGTGTAATTTATAAAGCGTTATAACTTAAAAAACACAGATGACATGGGCTGCCAGCTTCACGCAGGTCTGGAGCACCAGCCAGGAGAGTTTCCTGTGGAGAGCGCTCATCTCCTGACGGTCAGGCCACTAAAATAAACACATTGCAGGACAGCTACATTTACTCAGATCTAAGTTGTAAAAAATTTAAAAAGTGGCAACTACACCACAGTATTACAGTATTGTCCGTCTACCTGCACAGGCAGAATGATTATAATAGATAAACACCATGCCATCAAAGCTGCAAGATGTAACAGATGCCGTCTAGTCCCTGGTAATGACTATCATCATTATTTCAACACTCCTGAAGTGTTAAAGTCGTCCTTGGCTGCAGCACATGTCTGCCTAGTCTGAGACAAACCTGCAGCACCACCTGACTCAGCCCCAAACTACAAGTGGTGCTGGATAACCGAGCCCAACAGGTGTGCTTTTAATACACATTTCCCAGCGTGTTCATTCAGCGGCAGCTGATAATAACCGTTCATTTAGTAGCTCTTAGGGCACGTTCAGACCACAAAAAGCGCTCCGGCGATTCGGGTGGCGGTGTGAGTAGCACAAATAGGCTAGACTTATTATTTCACAATAATATTTTTTCGTCAGGCCGTTTATAGATCTCGACATTTCCGACTGCACTTAAAGGCAACTTCATTTCAAGGAGAAAGAGAGAAAGGAAAGACGGAGGGACTGTGCTTTCTTGTTGCAGGAAACATTCAGCTATTACATAACTCCCGGGCAGTTCAGTGCTTGTGTTTCGTTTTTTTTACCCTCATAGTGTTTCAAGGTGGGAAACTGTGACTTAGAAATAGCTGTTCAGTTCCTACCAATAATGGAAGTTAGTTTATTTTTTACCATCAGCATTGATCTTTCCCTAACAATTAAAAAAGCAAATTTGGACTGTAAATAAGACCTTGCCCTCAGCACTGACTTTCTTTTTAGAGAACTTAGGTCTGTTGCATCAAATGGTGCAACACCTATTCTCATGTTTCTAACCTGAGAATGATTGCACTACATGAATGATGAAATCTTATGCATTTAATGAGTTAGACTGAATATGCATACCATCATACTAGGGGTGGTACGGTTCATGAAAAAACATCCAAACCGTATGGTTCGCTTTTCTCAGTTCGGAACGTGTGTGCGTAGCGCGGTTCGTCAATACATTTCTAATGTGCACAAACCACCTACTGCCGTTGTGCCCTCTTTCAACACCTGTGTTAAAACACTTACCAGAAATGACGAGCGGGATGAGCGTGACAAACGCAACACATGGCAGATGATTGGACGAACGCATCACGTAGGGCTGGCTGCTCTCGAATTTCAAGACAGACTCTAATGGCGTCTCGTTGTGAATACGATCTCATATTTTACGAAAATAGTTTACCGAAACGTGTTTCTGAAAACATTTTAAGAAAGAAATAGACCATGCAGTTGCTGAATCTGTCTTCATTTCAGATCGACAAAGGTCAGTTTAAAAGATTTTTGTCAGATTTTGAGAGGAGGCGAGTGGAGTGTGGAGTGCTGCAGGTCACGTCACTTGTATTTTTGTAAGAGCTACACTGAAGTTGTTAGTTTGATAAATGCAAGTTATTTCAGTTGTTATTCTTTAATATTTCAGTCTTCATGTGCTAAAAAGGGCATATATGTTCCTGTAAATGGTGATACACACTCATTTTTTTGCCAAATAAATGAAAAGCTTGATGAAGTCATCAATGTCTTCCCTCTTGCTGTATCAAAATCTCACCTCGCTTTCCTCAGAGATGGTCCCAATAATGGGCTTAAAGTCAAATTGTGACATGGTGGATAATTAAGCTATATATCATGTGCTGAAGTATATTTCTGGAGTGTTAAAGTGATGGTTCGGAGTAATTTCACCCTAGGGTCCTTTGCACCATGACCTCGAGCCAAACACCCCACCAGAAGCTTTTTTCAGCTGGGTCTAACATTGGGAGAGTTAGCGTAGAGTAGCATTATCAGCTGAATAGCTTAGCGCAGGGGCTAATGGACCCACGTTTGTATCTCGTAAATGACCCCACTAATAATGCCAGAAATGATACCAAACTTCTACAGTAGTACAAATAGGTTATGCACTCATAAAAATTACAACACCAAAAAGAGATACAACAAAAATATGTATTAATTTAATGATTAGATAAGGTAATGTCTCCAAACTTACCTCAATTATAACTTGTCTCCTGCTAGTTATACTACAGCACTTACTTAAAAAAAAAAAGTTAAATTAATAAATATTTTTGTTGTATCTCTTTTCGGTGTTGTAATTTGTAGACGGCCCTAAGCACTCGTCTTACTGCCGGCAGCAGCAACAACAGCAGAGAGCAGAAGCCAACAGGCAAGTGTTATTTAGATAAAGTTCTGGTGTACTTACAAACTTTACAATCCATCGTTTTATGAGTGCATAACCTAATTGTACTACTGTAGAAGTTTGGTATCATTTCTGGCATTATTAGTGGGGTCATTTACGAGATACAAACGTGGGTCCATTAGCCCCTGCGCTAAGCTATTCAGCTGATAACGCTAACTCTCCCAATGTTTGACCCAGCTGAAAAAAGCTTCTGGGGGGGTGTTTGGCTCGAGGTCATGGTGCAAAGGACCCTAGGGTGAAATTACTCCGAACCATCACTTTAAAGATTAAAGAAAAATAACAAGAACCGTAAAGAACCGAAAACCGTGACCCTAAAACCGTGATACGAACCGAACCATGAGTTTTGTGAACCGTACCACCCCTACATCATACATGTTGTATGGAATATCCAGGGCAGGTGTGAATCATTCATTTCAGGGAATAGAGCTTGGTGATCAAATCACACAGCATATTTAGATACCTCAATGTTGATAGTGTAATGCTATTTTTGGGGTATGACTATTAACAGTCAGGGTGGTTGTTGAGGGAAAAATAATAATGGCAATGTGGATAAAGGAGAAGCAGGCAGACGCACTCACTTTTCATTTCACTTAAAGTTCAGAAAAGTTCATCAAATAACTGTAATGTAAGTTTAAGGTCAAGAAAGACAACATTTAAGCAATGTTACAGTAATAAGCAGACAAGTCTCATATTTCACATCCTACAACAAGTTTGCAGGTGCTTCAGTGGTCAGTCAAGTCTAAGTGTTGCTGGAAATGTGGTCATTTGATTAAACATGTTTGACACCATAATTGTTTCCATCCACAAAAAGAAAAAAACAAAATGAGTGGAATCGCTGAAAATTGAAAAAAGACCCCAAAATATCGCAAACGAAGTTTGCACCCTTGGTGGGTGAAGTGGAAAAGTGGGTCTCTCAATGAAAGCAAAATTACATACATGAAGCTTCCATTGAAAAGACTAAAAATGGCAGCAGACGAAAACATCCAATCTGTGTGGAGCGATGAGGAGACTGTAACCTTCATCAAAATCATGCATGAAACAAACAAATGCCATATTTCCATCATGTTTTTTACATTCGTTTTCCATCCTTTGAGGTCTGACTGGAGCTCTTTTACTTACGACTTCTCGTTGCCTTCTTCTCTTCTGCAGTGGTTTGAACCCACATTCATTCACATTTTCTTTTGCCAATTTTCTAGAAATTCTGTTAAGATTGGAGCCACATTTGGATGCATATCTGGCTTATAATGCTATAATTATAAATATGAACATATTTGCTTTAAAAAATCAAACCAGATATTCTGATGTTTTCAGTGTTTGGCCATTATAGCGATGGGACAGGGCTGCAAATAATCTGTAGTCAGACAGTCAATGTCTCCCGTTGGAGACTAACTAATCCATACTCCTAACTGAAACCCCTTATATGTCTAATTGGAATAATAAACCATCTTACTATATAGTGACACCAGTCACTTAGTCACTACTGAGACCTGGCACCTACAGTAGGGTTTGAGCATAGGTACCTGTGCCAGACAGAATAGATCAGTCCAGTAGAGCTCAATGTAAAATCATGAATGAAACTATGAATGAGAGTACCTTATCTCGTGCCTCCAGCATAAAAAAAATCCTCCCTGCGTTCACTATGAATAGATACGTGGTCTTATCCTCTAAGTTGCACATTATTTCACATTTCAAATTTTTTTTACATCTATGTGCTTTCCTCTAATCTATTAAATAATAACGTTAGTCATCTGACAAAACAAATACAAACACATTCTGTTGTTCCTCTCAACATTACGCGCAATAATCCGGATGTGCTAAATTTAGAATTGAAGATGAATTTGAGGAACTAACTCAGAGCATATCAGCATTCATAGCAGAATATTTGGTAGCAAGCATATTTCTACAGTTTATGGTAGCAAGACAATATGATGGGTTTGTAGTGGAGGAAGGCCAAGCATTAGTGAGGTGCAATATGAGTTATTTTACATAGCTGGACTGTAACAGAGAGATACTGTTTCTATAACCTTGATTATTTTTATTTAGTATGTGCACACACTGAATGCAAATTGAACTGCCAGGCGGTGCAAAGTGAGCAAGTATTTTTTTTACTGTGTAGAGCCTTGCAGGTGTTGACATAAATGGTGTGTGTGTGTGTGTGTGTGTGTGTGTGTGTGTGTGTGTGTGTGTGTGTGTGTTTGCGTGTGTGTGTGGGCACATAATACCTTGTCTAACTTACAGCAGAAAATGATTGGTACATTCTTACATTGTTTCACTACAGTGCATGCAGCTCTCAAGATTCTTCATTGTCAATTTATATTAAAAAGCAGAAGATTATTATCTTACTATATTTTTTCAGTGTTTGTTAAAAAAACGGTACTAAACTAGTACCGGTTCCAGACTGGTCAGTATCGATAAGCTCTTTGACAAACGATACTGCCTACTCAATTATCTGTTTTTATGTAACGCACCCACCGGTTTAAGCCTCTGGGAATGTTTTTTAAACTAAAATGTGTTAGGTTATATAACAAGTAGCGAACTCTTTGAGGAATAATTCAACGCATATGTGTGTATAATGTAAGCAATTGAGAGACTGCTGTTTGGTTGAACGATTTCCATGATTAAGCCCTAACCACTTGGTTATTACTGTAACCATGACAACGAAGGTCCCCTTAACTCAACAGCTTTTTTTGTGTGTGTGTGTGTGTGTGTGGCTCTTATAGTATCACAGATGTGGCAGTAGTGAAACGTTGTTGTGGGTTGGGTCGACTTGTTGAGTAGTTTAATTGTAAGTAAACAAAAATTAATAAAGACATTTGTTAAAACCCAAAACCACTAGGGCTGCCCGATAGGAGGAAAATATCTAATTGAGATTATTTTGACTGACATTGCAATTGTGATATGATTCACGATATTGGAGAGAATTTTAGTTTTTGTATCATTATTCTCATTTTCATTGAAAATTATTAACATTGAAAGAAATTAAAATGATGATAGTGTGATTTTTGGAATCTGTACCAAACAAAGATTTATTTTCTTTAGTCTGTAGGATAGGATTTGTAGACCGGGACGTCTGTAGCACCACAATACTTAATTCAGAATGGTTAGACCAGAGGTGTCAAAAGTATTCCCATTCATTACTCAGGTAGAAGTATAGATACTAGGGTTTAAAAAGACTTCTGTAACTCAAGCTTTTTACTCAAGTAAAAGTATAAAAGTACTAGTTTCAAAACAACTTAAAGTATAAAAGTAATGTAAGGAAAAAAAATAATATCAATATGCTTTTTCAAATTAGACGGCAAGGTTTGGCTCGTGGTACTTGGGTGCGCAGAGCTTGCAGTGCTTTTGAAAGGAGTTGTTTTTGCATCCAAACATTTCGAAAACTTCTTCCAGGTACAGCCGGGGCTGTAGAAGGGTTGGCTGGTCTTCCTGGCTAACAGCCTCCTCGCTCGTGCTTGGTCGGGACATTTCGCTCGAGTTCTCTTGAGTCTCTACCACAGACATCTTCGTACTAGGCTACAGTGTTGGGAGTAACGCGTTACAAAAGTAACACAATTACAGTAATGTATTCTTTTTTGCTGTAATGCAGTAATATAATGCATTACTAATAAAATTCGGTAATATTATACCCGTTACAATCTCAGTAATGCGAGTTACAACGCATTTTAATGCAACATTTTTTAAGAATTTCCCAACACCGCGAAACATTTGTTCACAGGAAAGAAAAGCTGTGAGTATTATTTCATAACTTCTGTGTCCCAACAGGTGACGGTACGTGGCGCGGACAGCAGTGTGTCCGAGCCGCTGACAGATTTAAACATGTCGGGATTTAATGTTTAGGCTTGTTACACGTAAATATCATTGCAGTTTATCACGGCTAATAAACGTGGAGAGTAACTATGCCTGTAGTGGAACGGCTTTGAATGACGACCAAAAACGCTTGTCTTTTACTATGACCATTTACTGTTCAATATGTTGCAGTTTTACAAACAAGAAAGTGAACAACTTAGCTTGACGGGCATCTCAATAGGGTCTCACGTTCATCTCAACACAAGCTAGAATATAAGAATGGACCAACAGATCCCATTGCTCTGGACGGAGACCAGTGAAGGCTATTAGAAGCACTTTTCCGGTGATCTCTTGCTTTACTGCGCAGCCTCCAACTGAGAGAGACAACGTAAATGTGACGTGAGCAACGTGTCTGAAAGTGTGAAGTCTTCTGGTAGCTGTGCCAAGAGAAATCTCAATCATTCCCAATCTTGCAGAGACGGAGAGCGTAGGTATATGTAAGGAGATAAAATAGAAACAGGCTAATTATTGATCACTAAAATGCTAGTTAACATTAGTAATTAAACTTAAACAGCTCATGTAAGTCGAAACTGCCTGCGAGCTTCTCCTGTACTATACGGTAATTCCTCTACTATGTGACACAATCGTTAGCCTATTTTTATAAAAGCGTCTGCTACGGAGCCATAACGTGAGGTACAAGGTAATGGAGCCTTTTATACATTGTCGTGTTTCTTTAGAAATAAACAATGGACAAATAGTCTTTAAACGCTTCAGATGTAAAGTTATTCGCAGTCAAGTGACGTAAAAATGAATGCTAGTCAGTGGAATGCTAATGGGAGGTGATCTCTTTGTAGCATCAAAATGGCGCCATAGGAGGTTCAAGTTCTGAAGCGAAGCTTACCCCCTTGGCTAGCAAGAGTACACAACAGACAACTTCCGTGTAGGCTACTTCAAAATAAAAGCACTTCCTGTGACGGTTCGCAGTAAAACTAAATTACTGTTAAACAAATAAGGTTGTGTACCTTTTCACATATCAGCTGTAAATCAAGTACTGTAAATAATGCAAATAGTGAGTTTTAATCACACTATTATTGACCATTTCCTTTAGACTGTTTTAAACTAAACAACATTAATTTCTTATTCAAGTGCTTTAAATAAACATTTTACAACAATGCCGTACTTCAATACAACCGTAAGGTGGTGTTCTTTTGATGACGAGCCGGAATGAAAACAAGCCGAACTGAAATATGAGTAACGAGGCTATTTTTAAAATGTAAGGAGTAGAAAGTACAGATAATTTCTCAAGTAAAGTATAGATACCCAAAATGTCTACTTACGAAGTATTTGTACTTCTTTACTTGACACCTCTGGGTTTGACACATAGTTTGCCATTAACAAATATTGCCCCCCTGCGATTTGGATATTGCACTGGTCCATTAGGGATTTCGATACAATTGCGATTAATAGTGCAGCCCTACAAACCACGGTGCGTCCCCAAACTGAACCAAGTTGTTTTTGTGCCCAAACCTTGCCCATAGCCTTGTCACATCATAAAACAGATTTCATTTTCCAACAGTAATTTGCAACAGTTTTGGAAGCCACAGACAAATGCTGTCATCCTGTTGATAGTGGCATCAGATCAAAAAAACTTGTGTGTGTGTGTCATTCTCGGGATCGACTTGCTCTCCACGCCATGACTCAGCAGACAGACGTTTATGCTCATATAAAATATATATAAGTATCTTATTTCCAAACCAGATATTCCAGCATCTGAGATTTTAGTCTTGTCGTAGTAGGGCTGGACGATTAATCGAAAATGTATCCACATCGAAATTCTGAAGCTGTTATCAATGTATTTTTCCTATGACGATAATTAAGAAGATAAATTAAAAGTGTGCAATTAATTGTGATCTTGATTTTAGGTCATATGGTGCAGCCCTAAGTCGTAGGCAGTAACACACTGACAGCCTTTTGTCTCTGCTGAGCGCCAGCTAACTAGGACAGCTATATTCACATGTGTGTGTGACCTAGGGTTTGAACTGCATGTTTTTCCGCCCAGAATGCAATGGGTAGAGCAAACCTGTCATCCCCTCAACAGCAACACCACCCTTCCCCACAGCCACTGACATCAGGTCGAGGAGCCTTCTCTCAAATTATAAAAAGAACAAGATGAGAGAAGATGAATGTCTTTAACAAATGTCAGTCTGCTGCAGTCCTGCCTGCTTCTTTTCTCTCCCATGGTAAGCCCATGATCCTCTGTTCTGAGGAGATATTGGAAAAATACAAATGCAAATCCTCTGCCTCCCAACAATTCCACCTGGGAGAGTGTCGAGCTGTCAGTTAATGAATGGCAGAGAAAATGTGTGTGTGTGTGTGTGTGTGTGTGTGTGTGTGTGTTGGGGGTACCAGAAACAAAACAAAGAAACAGTAAGATGGAGACAGACGGAGAATATGTATGTGTGCAAGAGCTTATAGTTTTGTATATGTGACCCTTGAGGACACAATGGGGTGTGATTTGACCATAATGTGTGTGTGTGTGTGTGTGTGTGTGTGTGTGCGTGCGTGCGTGCGTGCGTGCGTGCGTGCGTGCGTGCGTGTACACAAGAGCTGAATGTTATTTGAATTGGTCCACCTGGGACCCTGATCCCACTCGGCTCCCTTCGCCAGCTCAGGTGTTCTATGAATGTGATTTATTTCCAAACTGGGAGATCCAAATGAAGATGAGGCAGGGACCACTGTGACTGTCTGAGAGATGGAGAGGGTACGAGAGAGAGAGAAATGCAGAGTAAATATGCAGTACATAGCAGAGGAAGCTGATCTGTGTTCACTTGAGCAGAAAACAAACTCATTGTGCTTCTTGGTAGCAACTGCACAGCATAAAATGATGTAGATCCATGACTGTAAAATGAAGAGAATGAAGATTTTTGGTTTCATTGATACCGTGGATTTAAGATAAATGACAGCATCTTTTGAAAGAACTGAGATTCTTTGATTCTCTGTGCTATCGTGCTCCCCAGTATAGAAAATGGACAGATGCAAGCAAAGGAAATCAAATTTAAGCACTTTGTATATTTTTCTTAAAAGGTTTCAAATACATAAAACTCAAGCCAAAAAATAACACAGTACAACAAAGTTTGCTTGTGCTTCATCTCATAGTTGGGATTTCTGTAACTGCATTGTACCCACTTGACCACCATACAAACTCTAAAAAACATTATCCAGGCAGCAATTACATTTTCTCCACATTTCTGGAGCAGCACATTAGTTGCTCACCATATAGAAGACAGGGTTGCCTATGGTTGGATACCCAATGGTAATGCTCCCTCTTTTGATTATGCGAATGACATTTCCATTATATGTTTCAGTGGACATATACCGTATGTCTCAGGTTGAATGTCGATGTGAAGGCTAACAAGTCAGAGGCTATGTGATATTCTCAGAGGTTAGAACCTCTCTCTCTCTGTGTCTCTCTCTCTCTATCTGTCTCTCTCCCTCCCTCTCTCTCCCTCTCTCCCTCTCCTAACGCCAATGACCTCCAGCGTCCAGCAGGAATCAGGCAGGGCTGATGGGAGAAAGAGAAGAGCAGGGATACAGCGGTGTGGGAGACGCAGGCATATGTGTGTGTGGCTGGAATGTGAATGAGCATGACACTGGGTGTGAGAAATGAGGATGTTTCACACAATGACTACAAATGTGCCCATTCATTATTGTTCATCTTTCATTTGCTCAGTAAGCGCTGTTTGTACACTGGACCTATTTACCTCTGTAATGCCTTCTGAGGCGTCACATCTGTGGATTTCTCTACACCTATGTATGTGTCTGCAGTGCGATCAATGAGCTCCTCAGTCTGTACAACCTGACTCGTCAAACATGCTGACGCTAACGTGACATGAGTGCATGTTTGAGTGGCCAGACGGGGTGCACCGTACTGCACATTTTGGCTGTGAAAGGTGCTGTTGAGTTGCATTTACTCCCTGTAGGCGTCAGGTTTACACCTGACCTTTAAACACAAACACCTCGGAGCTGCTGAATATACACTTCGCTCGCCTCTGTTACATGTAATTAAATTGCTGTGATAATGTGATTAATGGTTTATTGCTCAACATGAGTAATGGAAGACAGTTTGTGTGTGTGTGAGTTGTATGATTAATTTGAATATACATTACAAATTCCTATGTACTAGATGGCCATTTAATTGAATGCCAGACTGTGTATATTCGGGCTCAGGTCAAAAGTCAAGTGTGTGAAATAGGCAATGGCCGGGTTTAAATCCAGACGGAATTAATTCTCTCAGCTGCTGTAAATGAGATGTGCTCTATCACAGATATGACAAAGGAATTATGGGGAATGAATTCTGTGTCATCCTGACACCTCATCCTCACCCCTCATTCCAGTATAATGTGATCCAGAATGAAGAAGTTGAACTGTGTGAAATTCGGTCCTTCTTGCTCGCTCTGCCTCATTCTCGCTCTCCCTCGTGTGCAGAACTGTTGACCTTGGGACAGGCTGTAAAAGAGCTGACTGCAGACACGACTTTTTCATTCATTGCCTGTCAGCCACTCAAGTGTTTTTTTTCTTGTTTCTTGAGTCCAGTGATTTCAGCCAAAACATGAATTAAGCAAATACATGTTAGTGGGATAGTTGCACCGAATTAAAAGGAATGACATACAGTAATCACATTGTGACACAGTGTAGTTTGAGTAGGGAGAACAGCATTGATGGCAGTGTTTAAACAGCATCATTTTGAATTTGCAAAGCTTAAATTTCAGTGTTTTATTTAAAATGTGATTTTTTTTTTTTTTAGTTAATTTGTTAGTTCATTTTCTGGTTTCAAAACTGAAAGCAATGACCGAGACTAAATGTTTGAGTTTCAGTACCGTTCAATCTCCTTGGTTTATATCAATGTATTTGCATTAGGTAAACAAATAGGCATTACATCATGCTATCTGTACTAAACTACATTTTTACTAATATATTCAGCAAATTTATTCCTGTTTTTAACATTTTAAATATTACATTTGATCATTTCAAATGTGATCGTCCTTCATCAGAAGCTAAGACAGGAGTAACTTTTTACCAAGTGCCTAAACCTAACCAAACATTAATCATATCGGTGGAAGATCAGAAAACATCATTTTGAAACAATCACATGGGTTGTTTTGGAAGGCAGTATGACGACTCAATGTCATCCTCTAAGATCAACAAATAGTTGTGGAACACAATACTACTTTGTGTCTTATCGTACTAAGACAGTCTGATTGAAGGGTAGATAAGTTCTTTATTCATTTTGTAACATGCGGCTGACTGTTATAAAGCAATTTGTGGGTTAAAAACCTCAGTTCCCTATTAGGTTGGTTCCCAGTAATGAAGTGCTGGGTGGGCAGGTCTGTGTCTTGCTGAGTTTAGATAAAGAGGCTGTGGAGCAGAGGATGTAATTAGCTATATTTACTGCCGCCAGCACAAGGCCTGAAGCACGGAAAGACTGACTCTGTCACAACTCAGTAATTACACCTGTCTCCTCATTACATTCAACTGACCACGAGTGAATCTCAGGGTGAACAGAAAACACAGAAATGTGCAGAGGGACTGGGATTTATTCACTGGAATTAGACTTAAAGTACTAGAATCCCCTGCTGCCATTGTCAATACAGCTTTATACAAAAGGATTAATTAAAATGATCCACCACCTAAAATCTGTCTTTTGAATGTCTATAAGTTTGTAGTTAGATTTTTCACAGAGGATGGAGGATGTGAGCAGTTTGGAGTCATGGCTGTTACTTTGGACTCCAATAGTGAGGAGTTTCCAAACCTACATTAAGAAGTAACTAGTGGAGTGATGAATCTTAAAGCCAATCAGTAGGATTTCAGACTAACAAATAAGTGTGAGGTTTGACAGGTTAAGTAAATTAGGTAAAATGCCTTGATTATGTTCACTGGCGATGAACAAACTGTTCTATTACCATACAGTTACATGGTGGGCGTACAACATCTCAGTTTGCATTCTGAATCTCGCGGGTGGTCTTCCAAATTAAACAATAAAGTATATTGTTTGTGCATGCCCTCTAGAATGACACATGCTATGGTTAAACTTTGGTTTGGTTAAAGGGGAACTATGCCGTTTTTTTTAGCTTAATTTACCTTTACTGAACAGCTTCGGAGTCATTGGAATGGTGGAAAAACCACCCTTGTAGGAAGTATGGCATGATATCAGGTCTCGCGATGTGACGAATTGCTTCACAGCACTGCACAGATACGCCCATTCAGGAACCGGCTAACAAGGTAGTGATTGAGTTCTTCACACTATCATCATGGCTGAGCTGCCAAAAAAAAGAAGCAGAAAGCTAGGAAAGCATTGTCGGAGGAACAGAGAAAGAGGAAACGGCAGACTGACCGAGAGAGGAGTCAGACACGAGTAAACATAGGAGCTGCCAAATATCTATTCTGAAGCTGTAGGGGGGCGCTCTATAGAGAAACCTGCCAGCAAAAAGCCAGAAAACAGCCAAGAAATTGCCAAAACTGCATAGCGCCCCTTTAAGGCACAAAAACAACTTGGTTAGGTTTACGGAAACATTTTGGTTTGGCTTAAAATGAATACTTTACTCAAAAATAAGGGGATCTTCATTGTCATGGTTATAAACGTGTTTAAAGTCATGAAATGATCATAGCCATGTTTTTTTTTTTTTTTTTTTTTGTGTCCGTTGGGTTTGAAACGGGAAACAAACTGTGATCTTTCAAAACGACATATATGAGCGTTGTGTTTGACGCCATGATACGGCCCACACTGGCCGTATTCAACACAGGACCTTAACACGGGACACTACCCGTTCTATTTAACTTTAAGGCCGAAATAATTTTACCCTTGCTTTGAATAGCTGTTAATAATGCTTTAGTTGCCATGCACAGATATTTTATTGAATGAGCAGATATTGTAGGCAAAACAAAAGAAATACAATGTCAGTGAAGCTTTTTCAAGTTAGTTTACTATAAATATATTTTGTGAATTTGTATGTTTTTATTTTGTGAATGTTTCCTAATTATGTTGATGAAATGTAATTCATTTTTACATTTTTTTTTTTAGCTGACACTTTTATCCAAAGCGACTTACAATTGCTATATATGTCAGAGTTCTGGAGCAACTAGGGGTTAAGTGCCTTGCTCAGGGACACATTGGTTGATGTATCGCAGTGGGAATTGAACCTGGGTCTCCCACACCAAAGGCATGTGTCATAACCACTGTGCCACCACCACCCAATTCAGGTGGCATCACTAATTCAGGTGGCATCACGTTAATCTCCAAACTTATTTGCAAACATGGCGACATGGTTTGGATCTTGACTGACTGAGTCATATTTAGACAGAAGCAGCGTGCTTAGCCAAGAGAATTTACAAAGATATGACCGTTTGGAACATACTGAGCACACAGATGGACCGTGAAGACGTCGATCGTGCTGCAGGAGTTGTTGGAGAAGTTTCTATGGACAGTTGGATCATTTCTTTTTTCATTGTTGAATCCAATATAATCCTAACTGACCACAGCCAATGTTTTCAGTGAAGAAGCAAACTACAAACTTTTCAAGTCTACACTCGCAAATTCATGGTGAGGCTTTTACAGCTCCCTTTAGACTGTGTTTGTGGTGTGCTGCAGATTTTATGCATTTGTTCAAAAACGAAGGGAGAAGCTGCTGGACAGTGATCAGAGAGGATGCATCCAGTGAATATTAAAAACTAGCTGTGACTCCACTGCAGCACATCAACATGGCAAACCCCCCATTCTGAACTTGAATATAAATGGGACTGAAGATTGTGCCCCCGCTATGTGGTCCTGTGTTTAAGTGGCTCTCTAAACATAACCGCCGATGGTATTGTCTCTGACATTTCAACTGGTCCGACAGATAATATCCATCTATCTATCTTTTTCTGCCTCTAAATAAGCGATGCGTTGGCAAAGTTATGCTAATTATCCAAGACAAAGGCATACAGAGCTACAATGATGAATGGCTTTGTTGGAGCAGGTGGGCTTGCTCTTTTAAAGATAACCCTTTGTATGTAGAGGAGAATGTGTTATCCATTCAAATAGCCTTATCTAGTTACACAGGAGGTGTTCACAGCTCTGTACTGTTGTAATGAGGAGACAGAGAAAGATGAAATAATAAAGCCAGACATGCAGCCCTGCATTACCATATAGATAACCAGTACAGTACGAATGCGATCAATACGTGGGTGTGTGTACTCTCATTTGTGAAGAAGTGAGAAAACGCAGAGAGAGTTGTTTTGCTTAGAAGTGAAAAAAACAACAACAGAAAAGCGTAAGGAGAGAAAGACATAAGGAATGATCGGGAATCCTTTTAAAGCAAAAATGTCATCAGTTTTCAAGCAGCTGATAGAAGAACGCTCTGCGTTTTGCTCTGCTACAGTATGACTGTATCGGCCAAGGTATTTACTCATTTTGAGAGGCACTTTCAAAGGGGTGATTGGATAACCTTTCCAGTGCACACCTTAGGCTAAATTTTAGTGCATGTTTTATAGGAGCAGATCTGCTGCGTAGACCAGGACCCATAAAACACATAATCCTTTATACTGACACATCCGATTGCAGAGAGCTTGTCAAACGTTTCTCCAATCCATAAAATGCGCTCAGAGGGGTTTTACGCTGGAGTCAGCATGGATGTATGACTACTATTTACAGTACGCTGACCTCCCAGAGAAACAGTCGTACTGTAACGGCACAAACAACCTGTGATATGGATACTTATTTTACCTCCATTTGGCATTTTCCTCCTAAAAACAATCCTTCATTGGCACATTGAGCATTAGTGAAGACAAATTCAACACAGAGGTTCTGTTTATTCCAATGTGTAAGAAATGCGATGTCAGGTTTCCACATTAATACTGCTATACTGTCTTTGTTCAAATAGCACACATAGTACTAATAATTCACTGGAAAGGTTATGTGGTCCTTTTTACTTTACATCCTTTTCATATATATTCCAATTATCAGTGATGAAAGGACCCTCCTGCCACGTGAAAAGGTTTTTGCTGCTTTATTGGGACTAATAATGTGATTGATTGGACTTCTTTGTTTCTCGCTCAGAGATGAAGTCACAATTGGCAATCACCTAGGGGAGACTGTTTTCAGAGAAAGGATGATCATAATCAGGAGCTTCTTTTTTTCTTCTTCGCCAAAGAGTCCAGCATGTCGAATCATCAGAGAACTGTTTTTTAACTTTGTTACCGACAAACTGTTATGAGTAATCATGATTAATCTTTTTTGGCATCTATCAAAAAAGGATTTATTTCTAAATGCATGAGAGTGAATTAAAGTATCCTTTTTTTAGCTGCACAGGATGCGGCGTTACTATTTGGCTTAACAAAGCACTGCTCAAACAGGCTGCACAGAGTGAGCCAGAGAAAACAAACGGATGTCTCTTGAAATGTAAGCATTTTAAAGCACAGAGACCCTCCGACTGAGGTTATTTATCCACCCAATCCACTATTATGTTTAGTAGTAAATGGGATGCAGCTCAATTTACTTCTAATTGGGGCTCTAATGTGTGTTATTAAATACTTCACCATGTCCCAATTAGAAAACACTGGGGTCATACATCATTTTAATTGATATCCATCTCGGGCCACATGGGCTCACCATATTCCATCAGTGTTCCCAAAATGATCTTTGCTTGTAGAGAGAAGTAAAAGTGCAGTATTTTTATTGGTGCACACTCATTGACTTTGTGTGTGTGTGTGTGTGTGTGTGTGTCTGGATTTGTACATTTGTGAGCTATAGGGATGGTTGAGAATAGCAGTTTGATTCCTCATTATAAAAACCACACATCTCCCATGATACCAGTGCGTTCTGTTTATTGAATGGTAATGTATGAGAGGATGCAAATGCAATCCAGCCCATGCATTTTGTTCAAGCAATCACCCTTAATAAGCTCTAGTTCAGTGCAGCCAGGCAATATGGATATTTTTGATGCATGTTTGATCAGTGAAGCTAAACTCAAGTAAATTCCTGAAAAAGAAAATATGTTTGAGTGCACTGGATTTTGCAAGATGTTCACGGTGCTGCAATAAAACAACCATGAACAATTGCATGAGATATAAAATATTAAAGCTATAATCAATATTGTATACTAACAATAGATTATACAGTATCCCTACAGGGATGTGAAAAGGGAACTCACAGAGAATGATTATCCACCTCTGCAGTTCCCCTCAGCTCTAGCAGGGGTTCACTGTCTTTAGCTCATTGTTTTGGTTCATGGCCTGCAGCTTTAGGCCGGCGACAGACTGGATGCGTCGCGTGAGCGTGGCGTTTTCTACGTCTTTCCACACCAGAAACGTGTCTGTCTGCTGCTGCTGCTAGCCTTGTCTGGACACATGGATGTTTCCCTTTGATTACTGAACTCAAGCAGTAGTATACTTCATGTTAAACATAAATATATACCAATCTGATTACAGCAAAGACAACATCAGCAGTATTGACGGCAAAATAGGCTACAGAATATTTAATTCTGTATTGACAGGTACAATATTTGAAAATCGATAATTATTTATTATTATTATTACATTTATATCTGCATTTATGTCAAAACCTAGAGACTTTCAAACATCAACATGTCATTTATTAATACGTATTTGTGTCATCTTTTCCTATTCTATTTTGCCTGGAAACGCTTCCAACACGATTGCGTGTCACGTGAAAAATAGCCGTCGGTTCTATTTCTAGCGTGGACGTGTTTTTGGCGTGGCTTGATCCGCGTGTGTCACGCAGGCAGTTTGTAAGCTCTAACCTGTTAACATGGGAGCCGAAATAAAAATGGACATGCCACGCAGCTGACACGCTCACGCCATGCATCCAGTCTGTCGCCGGCCTTACTGTTTTGGTTCACTTGCTTCGCATTCATAGCGCTATTGGTGGCCGGTGCAGTCAGCTGTTTTCAGGGAAAAAGCTCTAAAAACCCAACTGCTGAGCGAAAAAACAGTGGACCAAAATATTCATCACGTGGCCAGAAACAGGATCCTAAATAAATGCCATTGTTGTTCCTTATCTACTGGATGTGTAAAAAGGCAACCGGTTGCTTGCCGTATCAGCTTTACCATTGATAATATACCAATATTGTGTTTACAACTTGATTCTTCTGCCCCAAGTGGCCAAAGAATTTGCATATTTTTGGCCACTTGAGAGCAGCGTAAGAAGCTGTAAAAAGATCATTGACATAACATCACCTTTTAAACAAATAAATAAAAGCAGCTGCTTATTTCATCCAGGTATAAAGCAACATTAGCATTCATTTGGAGTTGTGTTTCTGACCACTTGGTGGATTTAAGTCCAAAATATTTATCTCTTTACCCCTTGTCTAGTCTCTTATTGCAAGACCTTCCTCCACAGCGCCGCAAAGGACGGTCTGGCTAATCCACACAGCATCCTGGGATGGGAGAAAAACGTGAAAAATTGTCTTTGGCGGTGCTAAGTGCCGGCCTCAATGGCGGTGCCTCTGCAAAATGGCCTCAGGAAGGAACTTGTTTTGGTGGAACATGTGTACGTTCAAAAGTAGTTTTAGTCGTGCAACAGAAAACTCAGATTGGACAGATAGTCTAGCTAGCTGTCTGGATTTACCCTGCAGAGATCTGACGAGCAGTTAACCATAGTTCTTATAAATCGAAAGGAGTTTAAAATTCCAACACAAAGAAAGAGGAAGGGGAGGGACATCCGGCGGAATTTCTGACGGCACCTGAACAATCCCGGAAGTGAAACATCATCGATAAAGACTACCCCTTGTCTGATCTCCCCCATCTCCTGAAGGACATATGACTCTTTAACTGCTAAATATTTCACTATGTTCGTCATCGTGAAACCAAAACAATGAGCTTAAACACACTAAAGCGCTACATAGGACTGATGGGGAAGTGCAGAGTTGGCAATAACCCTCTGTGGGACCCCTGTCTCCATTGTTAATATAAAAAATAAGAAGTGCAGTTTTAATGAACGCAAGCAATTGAGAAAATGTAAAATTTGTATTTATATATTTATTGGTTGTTGTTGTTGTTGTTGTGGAATAGGCCTGAGATGGAATGGCTCTGATGCAAGATAACAAAATTGAGATAATGCAAACTGTACAAATGAGAATAAAGTACTCTGAAAACCCATCAGCACCTTTGCACCTTTTTGGACCAAGTTAGATTGCATTGTCTGGTCATCAGGGTTGAGGCCGATAAAGCGACCGTCGATCAATAACCATTTCTTATCCTCACTCTTCATCTTCTCTCTATCAAAGGGCAAAAGCTTCTTTCACAAGTGATTCTGCCACTGATAACCACCTGTTCAAGCCTTGACTGGTTCAATCTTCTCCTCCCCTCAGCGTCGGCCGTGATTACTAACCTCCTCCGTCTGTACATTATGTCTGCTGGCCTAGCACTCAACCAGGAGGAGGGGCACAGGGTCTGCTCCTCTTCCTGCCTCCGTCTCTCACCTGTTACTGTTTGCATCTGTATAAAGTTAAAAGTCTCCGTGGGGTTCTTGTGCATGTCTCGGGCCACATATGAGAGAGATGTGAGAATGCAAATGTGCTCGAGCTTAGCTGACAACATAATTTATATGGAAGATCACAGACAGGCAGGACAAACATGACACTTTTGGTTGAAAAAGTGGGGCTGAGAGGTGAGAAATGACAAATAAATCCTGTTTAATATAACGAGAGAGATGTTAAATTTCATCTCATCCTCACATGCTTATTCACTGTTAATGCATTTTGCCTGAAAGGTTTTACCAAACAGACTAATTAGTCTGAAAAAAATATTGAAACTCTCCGAGAGCAGAGACGGGAGTCGGATCAAGCCTCCATTAGGCCGTATGGGAATCTTCTGATTCCACGTTCATTATGATGTATTTACCTAACAAGCTGTGCTTTGTTCTTCATAATTAAAAAGCCTTCACTGACCTTTTGCCTCCCCGTCAAAGTACAGTTTCAAAGAGAGCCTCTTTTAGCATTCATGTGGCTCTCCACACCTGGCCTTTGGCTTTTTAGTGAAAAATACAAGTAGAATGGAAAAAAACAACACTAACTCAGAGTTTCTGCATGACAAGTTAAGTCAAGGTTGTATTTGTCTCATGAAATCACTCATAACCAGAGTATTTATAAAATACTCCTCTGCAAAAAAAAAAAAAAAAAAAAAACCAATTAGCGAGATGTCTCTCCCATCTTCTGGTGTGGATCAGACTACATGCAGGAAAAAGAACGACGTATTTAACCCTTAGAAAAGTGTTAAGATGCCTTTTACAACAAAGTGGGCTTGTATTTACTGTATGATAAAGGTGAAAAAATATAGAAATGACCATAACGCCTTCTTATTACACCAAACAAGTGAATATTTAATGTTTTATATGCTACATGCGCTATGCATGACTGAATATATATTACTTTGTTTGCCGAAAAGTCCTTCACAGACAAATACATGTTCAGTATGTTATCCTACATCATGACGTTACTTATGTTTAGAGTCAATAAGACCCCAGAAGAACAGAAATAGACTTAAATCATTTTAACTGTACATGCAATTCTCAAAACATTGTTTTATCAGCTTGATAACTGCAGGTCCACTGCAACTCTCAGCTCTTTTAAATCAAGGCTGAAAACCTATCTTTTTGATGTTGCCTTTATTTAAATAATGGCTCATTTCCTATACTGAAGTTGCATTGTTGAAACTGTATGAAAATCTATATAAGCATATAAAGAGAAATTAAAAAGTAAGACCGGTAGGACCGGCCCGTTCTGGGAACGGGTGGATTACGTGTATAGAGCAACGGCTTATGCATTGTCCCATACTAGCACCATAACATCTCGTATTTTATCTGCTTTTATATTTTTTACGGTTTTTAACTGCTCTTTAATGTTTAATTTCTTATACTGCACTGTAACTTTTATTCTCGTATTTTAATCGTTTTTATGTAAAGCACTTTGAATTGCTGAAGTTGCTGAAATGTGCTATACAAATAAAGCTGACTTGCCTTGCCTTGATGACTCCTCTTATAAGTATGTTGTTTTAGCTGAGATGGTGCAGGCAGGGTCTCCAAACAGAACATTAGAGTTAAATAGCTGGGTTGTCAACTGGTGTCAAAAAATTGGGTACATAACAATTATAATGAGGCAGCAGTCAGCAGCCAAACTGAGCAGTGCATGTACAGTACATTTGATTAATTGTGCGAAATGAGTAGCCTGTGTGTGATTAAAACATTCCATTCAAGTGATGTAGAAATGAGTTTCCTGCAATGTTGTTCCATTGACTATCAGTTAAACACTCATTCCCCCTGATTTCAACCTGCTAGATCAATAGTTAGAAACTGGGGAGCGTGCTGTCCCCGAGGAGCAGACACAGGGACTAGTAGTATGTCTGTCTCCCACTGAACTACGGAGTAAAGCCCTGCTATCAATTTACACAACATGTAGCTTTAACTCAATACTGTAAGATTGGAAAAAGCACACTGAACATTTTTACTCGTATCGGGAATATTTGCTTTGCAACATCAAACTGGATATCAGGGTCAATTTCTCTCTATATCCCATGGCAATACCAGTAATTTTCTTCTCTCTGTGATGAGAAACCAAATTGTAATTGAAAGCCAGAATAAATGTTTTTACAGCTAAATCCCCCAGTGAGATGTTTGATAATATTTTCTGCTTTGACTTTTGGGACAGGGATGAAACCTGTTCTCTATAGATCCACATTCAGATCGCACATTAATCTATCCCTCAGCAGTGTAGTACCTCTCTCTCCTGTGTGCCTCCACACCGATAGTTTCTGAAATGGGAATTAGGCAGAGGGATGGTGGGGGGGGCAGCAGGTATATTACTTGGAAGCCTGGGGGCCCCCGAGCTAAGAGGAATGAGGGTTCGTGCGTTAGATTACATATGCCCTCAGCCTGTCAAAAAAAATGCACCTGCTTGCGGCTTGACGTTAATTTGTTTGGACATGGTTTATAATTTAATTCCATCGCAGAATTAACTTCCAATACATGGAGCAAATCTGCTGGGGAGATGGCGATCGGTAGGGTATCCCTCTGTGCTGCTGTGGCCTTCCCAGGTGAATGGTAAAACTTTGATGCACGCCTATAAACTACCCAATGCCTATGGATTTTGTGTACTGAGGAAACCATAATAAAAATCCAATCCAGACTTTTGAGAAGAATCTATCACAATAGAATTGAGTTCAATTCCCTCTACCTTTCATGGTTTATGCTTTACTGCTTTTGCAGCTAATGCTGTGAGGACTGCAAACTGCTTCTTGGTGAGACTTGGCTGTAACTTGCTTTAGCTAAAAAATAAAATACTGTTAACATGTCATGTTTTTAACTTGTCAGGTGTAACATTGATGGCTCACTTCCATTTCAGTGGCCCAGTAAGCCATGCCCACTATGCCAGCATGGGCAATGCTTGGGCACTGGCACAGCTAAATGGAATGCAGCCATTATTAATGGTATTTGCTACACCTGTTTGCCGAGACAAGATATCTGCCAGGAGAAAGGTCTGTGGAGAGTCAGAAATGATTGAGACAAGCAGTCTCTCGTGTACAACAAACACCATTTCACCTTATCGTCCAAGATATATTAATATATTTTCTCAACACATTTATCAAAGAGTTTCTATATGACTGTGTGTACTGTATGTGTACCTGTATGTTTTATTGTCTGTTGATCTTCATATTACAAGTGTTGAGCTCTTGAGCCTTTTTCTGACCTCTACACACCTTAGAAGTAGGTGAAGTTGTGACGTAAAAATAAAAAGGTGTGCCTTTTCTTTTTGTATTAAAAGCTGGCTTCGGAAGAAATTCAGTTGGAAATTAAAAATGAGATACTTCAAGACACCTTCCGTTACATCAAAATATGACAAAAATAATACAAATTTATGTTGGAGGAAATGTAAACAGATTGGGGACCACACTCACATCTTCTGCGATTGCACGAAACAGATTCCATTTTGGCAGGGGATCCAAGCAGAAATTCAAGACATTTTGAAAATTAAATTACCACTGAACCCATTATAATATATACTGGGTTCGACTCCAGGGGAAGATATAGGAAAAATGAAAGCCCAGCTATTACAGATTCTCCTACTTGTGGCGAGGAAAATGATAACCGTGTCCTGACTCAGACCTCTACCTCCCACCCTTCAACAATGGCGAGAGGGACTAAAGAAAGTTTATGTAATGGAGAAGATAACTTTTTGTGGGCCCCCGCCCTCTCCCACTTTGGATGGCCAGACAGATGAACTGGTAATAGCTTGTGGTGAGAAGGTATGTCTGTTTTTGTTGTTTTGTGGGGGTCGCCTGTCGAATGTACTTTCTCCCCCCTATTCGGAGTTTTGTTTTGTGGGATGTCAAATTGTGTAGGAGATCTGGACTAGGTTTGTATGTTTGCAGAGACACTAATTGTTCTTTGTTTGTTTTTTGTTTTTTTTGTTTTTTTTGCATTTTATTCTAAAAGTATTGTTTTGCTTTGTTTTTATATGCATCATTTTAAATAAAGAATGTAAAAAAATAAATAAAAACATGTTTCACATAATTCCAGGAATGGAGAATACAAACAATACTCCCAGTACTTAAATACCAGCAAGATTAACGGTATAAGGTGCAAGCCAGAGGTTTCCATGTTCATTTTACAATCTTACTTTGTAAAGTAACCACAAAGGATGAATCCGAATAGCTTTGGTGATCCCCTGACTTTTCCTTTATGATCCTTGAACTCCTTTGTCACCATCATCAGGACAGACTTTACATTTGTCCAGTACTTTGATTTTAGGCCAAATACCTGCAAAATGAATGGCATTCCCATCAGCCTCAGCTACACTTTGTGTGTGATGCTCATTAGCAAATGCTAACACACCAAACTTAGATTGTGAACATGGTAAATACTATACCTGCAAAGCATCAGCATTTTCATTATGAACATGTTCGCTGCTGTGTCTAAGTACAGCCTTGCAGAGCTGCTTGCATGGCTATAGAATGCCTAATTTACATTTCATCAACCCTCTCTAAACCGTGATAATAAGAAGCTTATTTATTACATTATTTCAAATTATGTACATACACTGTGAGGGAGGCAGTCTCCTGCTTAGCCTGTTTGTTATATGTATGCTAATACAAAGCTGATTCTACTTTATACTGTGGGTTGTCTGTTAACTTTGGCCTACAGCACGCATTTTGTAAAGCCACAATAGTTATGGAACAAACAAGGCAGCAGAGCTTCCACTGTAGGGCTCCAGACTCAAGCAGGCAGGAAAAAGGAAATTATACATATAACACGTAAACACAATGCTGTCAACTCTGTGATCAATTTGTAACAACTACCTAGGATGCCGGGTTTGTATTATTTGAAGTAGGGCGGTTGAGGGGAAATAGCATTTTTGTCACGCTATGTAAGATGCTGGCTCGCTGGAGGCTGTCATGAGGTGAGATGACAACGTCACAGTCATAAGTGGGCCAAGCAATTAGGACTGCAGGAAGAAGGGAGGGAGTCTGAATTCAGCTCAGAGGCCTCACATTGTGAACAGAAGCTTGTGTGAGTCTAAAGACTAGAAGAGAGCATGACTTGCTCTTCTCCCTCCACCCCAGTCAGATAGTAGAGGAGACCACCCCAGGACAGGATTTATAGCACAACTACACACTGCTCAAAAAAGAAGTGGATGGTAGATGAAAACCTCTGACACATACTGTATTTCATGTCTTCATCCCACTGAGCAGCAGGCCAGCAGGCATTCAGAGAGCTCCCTTTTATCTGAGCTGTGTCCTTTCTCCAGCGCAGGGATGCAGTCACGGGCAGTAAGAAAAATGTTATATAGTTATGACTTTTTCCTGCAATATCAGTGACATGGAAAGAATGAGTAAACCCAAGAGCCTCCATACAATTATGTTACAAACAGATGTGACAATGGTTGGCTAAGAGTGACATTAAAGTAACTTTAATGTTCAGGCAGGCTGACAAGGATCCACTCAGCAGCATATCGCAGCAGGATGTCGTCAGTCTAACTATTGTGTTGTTACATAAGAATTGCTTGCAAATTCGGATGCCATCGTAGTTCTCCAAGTCTGGGTGGCAGTGCCTACGGGACAGGCAAAGCAGGCCGAACATCCTTTTACCCAAGGATCTCGGTGTGCTCATAGCCCATTGGGGAGATGTACTGTAATCCTTCCAGCATGTCATACGCCTGCACCAAGGTCTCGTCCTAGTCAGCCATGCATAGAATGTCTACACAGGACCACCTCAACGGGCCCAAGTGTTAGACAGGATTCTCAAGTTTAAAAGTACACTAAGTGCTTAGTAAGAAAACATATTTTGTACATACTGTACCACTTAATCTGCAAGAGAAATACACCCTGTAAATACACCATGCTTTTTATGGATTAATGGGTTACAAACATACACTATATTTTCATTCCAATACAAGCATTGCATTGCATGTACCGCACAACGGGATAAAAAATACTATATTTTTATTTCTCCTGCATGGTCTGATTCTCAGGTTTGCAGTCTTGCGTCATCTTGCTAATGAGCAAAGCCTGTCCTTAGCAGAGGAGCATTAAAAGAAATACCCGGATCCTAAGTAAGTGCATGAGCAAATTCACAATGAACAAGTGTCCTTTTCTTCCTACGAACCTGCGGGTTTTCTCAAGAATATATCCAGATATTGTTACTAGTTTACCTGCTAGTCTAGGATCAATCCTGAAACCTCCCAGTCATAGATACTGAGACTATAAATACAGCATATCAATGGCAGCCAAAAGCAAACTTTACTTTTACTACTTTTACACCTGAAAGAAATACCCAAAAATCAATGTAAGTTTGCTGTGACATGGGCGAAAATGTACATTCTACACAGTGTGCGAAATACGGGAGGGTCCGGGGGGGCTCGACGCCCCTGATTAACCCATGAGACCCCCTGAAAGCCTCAAAAGCAAAATTTGAAGGGGGTCTCAAATTTTGTTTAAAAAATAAAATATTTTTAAAATATTACGCCGTGGTGCTTTTTTCAATTTGAGAGATGGCCTGTTTGCACGGTTAGGCAAATGTGCTTTGTGTATGTGTTCAATGATGTATCTGTCATCTATCTATCTATCTTAAATAATGTCACACGATCGGTCATACTGCAGGCTCTCATTTGCAAGTGCACTGATTGCGTGCCAGTCTCCGATAGGCTATACCTTGCATTTATTCAGTTGATTGCTCTTGTAAATGCGCCAGATTGGTGCCAATTATTGTCATGTCTGCATTGTAATGCACAACTTTGCCTCTCCTTGTTATAAACAACGTGCTCCAAACAACTTTAGCCAATGCAACCGCCTATGTCAGTGTTGCTTTACGAATACTATAGCATATCTGATTATCAAAAATTGTTGTAGACTGATTGTCTTGGCTTGCATCCATCAAATATTGTAATGTTATAGGCCTACTGCATATTGAGAAAATTTTGATCGGTATTGTGTAACAATCGGTACCCCACCGAATATTGACGGGTATTTCGCACATTGTTTCTACATTAAAAATATATGTCCAGCATTGTTAAATATACACATCTTTAATTCAATTTAGTTAGAATTTTATTAACTTCATCCACTTTGGCACTCACATTCGGTATTGTAGAATTACTTGTATTGCGATGATACCATTTTCATAGGTAAAAGATTGTGATGGTATCATGTTGTGAGTTACCCGGCAATTCTCTTATTACTCTGATGTGCACATACAACAGTTTTCACAACTAGAAGCAACTTTGAGTATTAGTCCCAGACATCACACCTTTGACATGTCCTAACAAGGAGAGAGACCACCAGTTGTTGTGAGCTGAGGCTGTGAACAAAAGTAATTGGTACTTTTCAATTGACTGCACCAGCTTAGGCTCCTTACTCCTCAGTGCGGTTACATTTCACGTATTTAGAGCCCGTTTTTCCAAGCTCTACCTTGTCTCCCTCTTCCGTCTCACCGTCCTTTGCCCAGCAGGTATCTTAATGCTTGCAACTGTACTCAAAACTTGTGTGGAAAAATAGGCTTTTTCTACAAGACCTGTCTTACACATGTTATAAAAGCAGATATCAAAGTGCTGCTATTCAGACTTGTGCACAGTACATTGAGGTTGCCTACATATGTGAAATACTTTCATTTGTGTGTGTGTGTGTATGTGTGTGTGTGTGTGTGTGTGTGTTTGTGTATTTTTGCATTGGAATAGCAGCATGATATTTCTGGCTGGTTAAGCTGAACATGTGGCAGTCCTCCTGGAAAGCTGACCTGTGTCAGTCTGTCTACAAGTTAATGTTCAAGTCAACCGATGCCCATCTGCAACTGCTTCTGTTTTCTCTCCATCTGTTCTCCGTACTGCCACACACACCCCCGCTCGCGCTCACACTCACTTCATCAGAAGTATTGCTGCAAGGTAGCTGAACTGAAAAGCATAAAATTCTTCATTCATCATTTCAGCAAGTACCTGTGAAATTTCGACCTTAGTATGTTGATGGCAGTTATGCTTGATGGTGCATCATCTTCAAAGAACATAAAAGAAGAAAGCCATGATCAGATCTCTGCTAAGAGTCCTGTTAGTCAGTGAAAAGTTTAATCTCAAACTCTCCCACCTACCAGCTGCCCCACCAACAGCTCAACACAATGTGAGAGACAGTGGTTTGCATGAGATTTCACACCAACTATCGCAACTTTCCTCAATCTCAAGAACAGCTATTATAAGCACAATAATGTATTTAATTTGGCATCTGTTATATGCAATATTTAAACATGTAAACCTTATTCTATACATGGCTTTCCTCTGCAGCACCACCTGTGTGCTTTTGACAAAATGAATAAAAGTATGATTCTCATCTCTTATTCAAGATTGATGCTTGACCTCATTGTGTGTCACTGCTTTCTTGGTTTTATATGATTAACAAGTTGCAGATGTAGGCGCTTCTCGTGCATACGAAGCGTGGTTTCAGTAGCTGACTCTTCAGTTTTCCTCTCCGTCCCGGCACACAGAGTGAATGTAAATGGTTTTGAACTTTAGCTGCCTCTCAACATCACATTCTGACATATTGCAGGATCTGTGATGGCATGTCACTAACAACAGAAATGGTAATGTTGATGTAACGATAATGTTAAGAGATATGATTCTAATTTATAATGTGGATGATGTTTCACTATTATTGAAATACATTAATGTTAAAGCTGCACTAATCATTATTTCTATATGATGAAACCCAGTGATAATTATCACCATACTCTGCAGTTCCCTTCAGGTCTATGGAGCGATTTAGCTTCTTTTAGTGAATTGTTTTGGTCGTCCAGTCTGCAACTCTCATCAACCACGTTTCCAAACGCAGCAGGCAGTAGTTGTTTAAGTGAAAGGCTTTGATAAGGCCACTGGACCGTACTTGCCCAACTCTAAAAGGCAGACAAAGTTAGCAACTAGCTGCTGAACAGAGTGGAGCATTCGGCAGCTAAAGAGCTGGATATGTTGAGACTAAACCCAGATCTTAAACAAGAGTGATTATCAGACTTACATTTGTTACGTGGACAGAAACACATCTCCAAATGAATCCCATGTAGCTTTAATAATGACTGTATTAGGTGATAATTCTGTGTTAATTAGTATGCCACCATTGTTTCTCCATTAGTTGGCCAAGTTACCACTGTTTGAGGACATTTTAGACATGAGCCTTGAACATGTGACAATTGAGCGTTTTGATAAAAAATTTATTTTATTTTATATTTCTTTAACTTTCAAGAAAAACATTTTCAATTACATTTTTTGCCCAATTCTTTTTTTTTTACCAATGTGTCACAAATATTCACCTAAATTATCTCCCATGACCCATAGAATTTGGAACAAAAATGAAAGAAAATCCATCCAGTATTGGCAGAACCTTGAGCTCAGCCTTGTTCACGAAGTAATAAAAGTAAAACACTAAATTACTTTTTTTATCGTGTTTTATCATAAATAGTGGATTTTGATTCAGTCGACCGACAGCAGTGTTCCTACCGGTACGGTTTAGACCTGTGCTGCTCATTGGTGAGAGGTTGTAAACCACTTTCATACTTCAGCAGTATGCAGTTGTCCAATTCAATATTAACAGCCATTTGTCATGTTAACCTCTATTCAAGGACCTTGAAACTAATTACCCTAAAATATAATTAAGCATAATTGTTATTAAACAACTGGACAGACAGCACTTCTTATCTCTTCGATGCATTTAAATTAATTTAGACATGAAACACCAACCCAGTTGGCACTCCTGCCTAACAGACACCATATGCAATGTGCAGATGATGAGGCGCTCTAAAGGTCCATGTGTGTGGGATTATGAGTTTGTGGGTAGAATTAGGAGCGATTGGCCCTCCCCATTCCCTCTGGACACGACCCCTCTCCCACTCTGGCCACACCAGACAAGCCTGTTAAGATGGGAGAGAAGAGGAGCAGCCTGAAGGTCTGCTCAATCCATTTCAAAAAGCCAACCTTAGCAATGATTGACAGGGGGAGAGGTTACATCCCTATTTACCCTTATAGAAATACATGAGAGGTTGAGGAAAAAAGTACTGGAGCAAAATGGCTTGACATTGAATAGCCAAATAGGGAGAAAAAGAAATGGGAAGCATAATGCATGAATTGATGGACTGATTCAAGAGGAAGATGGAATAC
Source organism: Perca flavescens (assembly GCF_004354835.1). Classification (NCBI taxonomy): domain Eukaryota; kingdom Metazoa; phylum Chordata; class Actinopteri; order Perciformes; family Percidae; genus Perca; species Perca flavescens. The sequence continues at coordinate 1,378,157 of NC_041333.1, forward strand.
ATAAATGCATCAATATAGAAATTCAATTTTGAAGCCAAATAAAAACCTTTTGTCCTAGCAAGATTATCCTTTGATAGGAGAAAAAACACACTTCCTCTTAAATCATAAGATAACATAAAAGATGACTAACAGATTTGCATTAAGTCCGAAGATTTTTGAATAGCATTAATGTGTTACTGTCATACTCTACTTCCAAAGTGGATACAATTTCTAAATGATCAAAACACCCTAAAAACACCAGCCTACACAGCTGTTTTCCAAATGTGACATTGACAACTTGTGGGTTACTGCATCCACATCTACATAATAACATTGTATGATATATCTAACTAATCAACATTTATGAATATGCCACTTTGATACAGCAATCATGAAGAATCCAGTCTGAACTCAGCTTTCAATTTGGTAAGCAATTTTCGCCATGCGCCAATGCGCTTTTCACAGCCATTTAAAATGTATGAGATGAGTAATGCAACTGAGACAATAATTAATCGGCACACCCTCCTATTTATATTTGAGACTGTCCTCCCCGAAAAATGATCCCATAGGTCGTTTCTTGAATCAGCAATTACGAATCATATCTACGCTTATTGTGGCATTGCCCTCTAGTGGCCATAGTAATTATGGCGGGAGCAATGCAGAAAGTAATGTGACCATGTTGAAGAGCAACAAGTTCCGGTAAGGAGGTAGGGATGGGGTCAAATGAACACAGGACCCAGTGGACCAGGGGTTTGAGTCCCGTTTGAAAATTAAAGTAAAGGGAGAAGTTGTTTTAACTTTACAAAACAAACGCAGCTAGGTCACGTTCAGCATCCGCTGCGTAACCAGAAGGGAAGTAATGTCTGATTTGAACCCAGACCACAATGTTTTTCTAAACTTAACCAAGTAGTTTTGGTTTCACAACGTTACCGACGTATTCAGCTCTGGTTTAGATACGAGGATGAAACATTTCCTGCTAATTTCTGAAGCGCTCCAACCATACAACAATACAGGTGGTTTTTCCTACCATATGGTTGGGAGGACCTGTTGGTATCTCAGCCAAAGCTTTGGCGCAGAGGACGCAGTTCGTGCAAGACAGAATGCATTTTTTGCAGTTTGCATTCAGCGTTGCCAAATGTATGATAATTATCGTATTTGTATCATAATTTTGCCCTCTGTAACATGTACAATCATTAATTCCAAAAGTGCCAAAATGTACGATATTAATTTGACCATATTGTGACGCTTACAATTAGTTGGTTTTAGTCTGCGCGGTCTCATTTTAATTCATTTTCCCGACATGATCACAATAGCAAAATATGAATCCTACGTCCTCATGTGACCGCATTGCAGCCAATCGTGCTCGGTGTAGGCTACGGGCAGCCAGAGACGGCGTCACTGAGGTAGGCTACAGCCTAAACTTTCTTACTGTGCTGTGTTCAGCTCGAGTTGTTTTGAATGCACCAGCCCATTTATTTATTCATATAGCTTAGGTTATGACCTTAACTGTTTTTATGCAGAATATGAACAGGCTTATTTAATTTTAATAGAAGGCTATTACAAAGAAATGTCAGACCATCATATAGGCTTGCTTTGAACCCCCCCGATGTATGTGGGGGTTTTTTACGCCTATTTGTTCTTGTGGTTATAACTTGCGGTACTATAGTTTAACATTTCCCATTCGGCAACACTGTGAAGATTGTCCAGTTATGACCTTACCAAGTGCAACCCGCCACAATCAACGTCTATAGATCATCACAAAGACGAAGTTGAGCACCAACATGTGTAGACGTTGAGCAGTCATCAGTGTAGTGGCCATTAACATGTTGTGTTTATGGGATGTGATTCTGCAGCTGGTCTGAATGCATTTTACGTCGACAGTAGCTTACAAGATGAGCACGCAGACTTCCAAGTGAGAAACTCATCAAGAGGCCTTAGCTTGATGTTTTCCTGCGCTTTATGATGACTCAGTTATCTACCCAGAGGTTAGGTGTGAAATCTCATAGCTTCAAATGGTCACTGCAAATGATTAATCTAACCTAAATCATATATAATCTTTTTATTTTTGTTTATATTAGACCCAGTAGCTTGTTTCCAGTGTTTCATGTTAGGAATCCTCTAGAAATGATTGATAATATCTTGAAACGAAGCAGAATAGAAAGATCATTCTGTGAGGAAACACTTTACTCAAAAATGTCTTGAAGTAATGTGATTTCCGTTAGTGTTTGGGATACATACATTAGAGAATTGTGTTGCCATTTGAAAGGCAATAATTGTAAGAGGCTGCTTGGCTTCATTCTGACAGGCGGAGGGTGATACCGGTGCCAGTAGTTTAGCGCAGCTTTAGGACCCAGAGAGGCTGACGCGGCTGCTCCCTGCAGGAGAACCATGGACACATTTGTATGCGCTGGCTCTCCACCGCTGCACGAACTGCACTACTTGTATACATAACGGCACAGGATACTCTTTTTTTTTTTTTTTTTTTTTCACCCCCTGAAGGATAAGCTTTATCAACAGACACTGCTTTGGTTTTAATTTCCAGCGCTTTGTTTCTAGAAAGAAGGATAACCAGCGTCCACTCAAGTCGCTCCATCACTAGTTGTATGCTGTACATTTCCACGGTTTTTGTTCTCTACAAAGTGCGCTGCGAATAAAAGTTTTACGGACTCGCCGGTATGGATCACTTCTGCTTTTAAGGGAGAAACACGTGCAGCAGCCTTCGCATAATTTTGGAGAGGGTAAGTTGGATTTGACTTGTCTCTCTAAAGAATGCTGCGAGTGGTGCGACAGGCTTTTCTGCAGGTGGGCAGGCTAGCTGTGCAGTGTTGGCCGTATGATTCCTAAAGGCTGCACTTGTTTCAGACTATAGATACAGCTTAGACACGCCAGCTTGTATTGGCCGATGGTAAAGCATGGCGCCTTTACGCAAATCCGGAGTGGACAGACTTCTTTCCTTATATTTTCTGTATCCGATACAGAAAATCTGATATCTGATTGAGTACATTTCATATCGTGGTGCGGTAGAAACACAGCCTTCCATAGGTAGTGTTGTGTTTGACAGGTGTGTTGTTGCCTGTCAAAGCAGCCTGTTGACAGACAGGACGCTCGTGTGGCTCTGGCGGAGCTGTCCTCTTTCTGTGGTGCTGAAAGTTTCCTAACTGGCCACATGGCTTGTCGCATCACTGAAGGAACGACAAGAAATAGGCGCATGCAACATATGTTTCATAGTTACTGAAGACAAATATGATTCAAAGGCTAAACGCTACCAGGCGATGTATCTATCATCTATCAACCTGCTGCTGATGAACGGTGTGTGCGGAGGTGATGCAGGTACATGTAACTCAGCCGACACTGTCCACGGTCTTGCAGCACTAGATGCAGGGACTCAGCAGGGACGATGAATCAATACAGTTTGAATGAACACAGAAGGAATTCCAAAAAGCCGGAGTCCCTTCAGTGAAAAGACAGCAAGAGGCTGTGTCTCTTTTTAATTTACCGTCAACCGTAACACTTTAGACATTAGTGGTTATTGGGTGACTATGAATTATATTCAAGTTTATGTAGCAGTGTGATATTGGAAACCGCATCCCATTATTTTAAGGGACTGCTGGTTATTAACTTCTAACACATACTTTGCACACAATAGTAAAACATTCTACATATATGTATTTTATATGTTCCATAACTTTCATCTTTGCCAACCAAAGTAAATCAGAAGACTTTAACATGTGTTGTCAAAGACACGTCAGGTGTGAAGGGCGCTGTGTCTGGTCCCTGTCACCAACTGTGAGGAGCCTCCTCACTGATTGCTAATATCAATAATCCGACTCTCTGCACTTCTCTGAGATTTACAACATGGCTGTGAGGATTTCTGTGGATACGCTGCTGCTGCTGCTGCTGCTGTGGCATCGCTTCATGTTTTCTCTTCCTGCTCATGCTCCAGACTGTGATGTAGTCAGCCCTGTGTGATACTTTCTGAGTCTTACCTGTCTTGGCTTGAGTTTGCCAGTGTGGTACCTTCCAGATTGATTCACTTTCCCAGAGAACTGAAGAACCTTTTCTTTTCTTTTTTTTTTTCTTTTTGCTCCTTCAGTTGCAGTGATGGAAGACATGGTGGGGGGTGGTTTGGTAGATTTTCCAATCAATGCTTTGCTTTCACTTTATATCAGAACCCCCGTTTCTGACGATTTTGCAGGGAAAACATTGCTTTGTGTTGAAGTTATTTTTAGAGCTTTGAATCACACTTTTTATTTCAAACCGTAAATCATTATTATTGACAATAATATGATTATATATTGCTAATGCAAGGCCTTCTTGTTCTAAAACTCTATTCCTGCTATATTTCTATAATTTCCTTAAGTTATAAATTATTCTTTTGGTTTGTTTTCCATTTGTTACATTACAAAGAAAAAATTGCTTTCGAAGTATTACGTTTTGCTTCTGTGGAGCGGTCTTATCTTTTCCTTTTCACTGCACATCTGGTCTTTATGCCAGTATGTTATCATTGTCTTTGTCATGACCACATCCTGAATGTGACACATCACACTGAATCAAAATGGCACTAATTAAGTCTAAAAACTGAGATCAGATACAATACAGAAATGAATGAGAAATTAGGGGCATATTCATAGAGAATAATAGCAGAAATGAAAATCACTTTATTTGCAGCTTATTCTTGCATTTGTGCAATGGGGGACTTTGCCCACTGTGAACTGCTGGTCACACTTCTCTGGTTGCCTGGGCAAATCTCTCTAATCCAGAGAGGCGGACCAGATATGTCTTCATGGCAAATTTGGGGCTTATAGGCAGACTTGGAATTTTGTGTGCGGCAGCCAAAGCAGAACATTAATAGATTTCATCTAACAGGATTAGTGATATTTGGAAATAAGACATGAGGCAGAAAATGAATAAGACATGAATACCCAGTGAGCAAAACTAACAACACTAACAAATGTGTGAATAAAGATTCTTTGAAAGGCACACAGACTGTCAATTTAAATCCCCCAGAACTGCACTGCAGAATTACAATTGTGTTTGTGAAAAGACTCATTCTCACTTGTTTAAGATTGAAATCTATCTACAGAATGCTGCAACCCTGCACCCTATTTCTCACCCAGAAAACATTGCTGCTGTCGAAATAGAACAAAACACAGTAATAACCCTTTGTTAGTTGAAAATGATAGAGGAAGTTCCCATCACTCCCGTTCATCTTCCTTCCACCCTAAAGATGTGCGAATGCCCTGAGGCCGCTGACGATTGATTTCTGTTTTATTGTTTTTATTTTTTTTCATTCCAATGCTATTCCCAATGAAATCACTGTCCTGCAAGGTTGGGTGATTGAAAAGCTCCGGTTCTCTGTCGTCTGTGGCACATCCCCACAGAGCCCTGAGGCTGCGGGTCCAAGAACAGGGAGATCCTGTTCCCTCTGACACCCGACCTCACATGCTAAAGGTCGAGCGCTGCTAGCTGTCGGCAGGTCTCATCATTCCCCTCATGACACGGCCATTATGGTGCCCTCTGGATGGCATGTCAGTCACCCATGGTGGCAAGTCAATTAGTCATGTCTGGAGGGAGTTAGGGTATGTTTGCTGGTAGGAATTTGTCATTCATCTGCAGGTGCAGGCGGATTACATTTTATACACTTACTGTATGCCATGAGGCAATGAACGGCCCAAGTATAATAACTAGCTTTTTATTTTTTTTAACAATTATTTCTCATGCAAATAATTGAATTCTTAATTTTACATCATCGTGTTTCCACTTTGCAGCATGACAAATGGAAATCACTGATTCAAAGACTCAAATGCACTGAGGACTGTAGCAGAATTATATGCTGTCAGTTAAGAAAAACCAACTTCATCATCAACATGAACAAGGAGAAGAGGATGAATGCGCTGGAGTAGAGGAGGGTGGGAAATGGGATAGAGGAGATGCTGATCAAAGGCGTGGATTAAGATATCTCCAGTTGCCTTTCAAGGAGATTCAGTGTTGTGTAAATCAAACAGACAATCTGCAGCACCACATGGAGATTAATGCTGTTAAGTACCTGGAAGATTGCTCTCCAAAAATCTTCCTAAAACTGTATACTGGGCACATATAGCTTACAAATAGCTCATGTATCGCTCATTTTCAAGCACGTATTCAAACTTGCCACTTCTAATCCTGGCAGAAATAGATCTCAAACTATGGGGATACTGATATGGCTGTTGTTTTATTAATGAGGACTATCACAGATTTTCAACTGTCACATATTCCTGTTTGCTGGGCCAGTTTGGTTTGTATTTACTGTATCGACACACTGTCACGGAAGAGGAATTTGCTCTGTCCCCAAATCTGTAATGTCATACAGATGTACAGCTCCATAGAGTGTGAAATGGAAGCAATAGAAAATGGGGCTGAGACCGAACTCTATGATTTGTCTCAGGAAAACTGTGCGTTTACTGCTCCACAACTCACAGTAGCAGTCAGTGATCAGTAGCAGTCGGCACTAAGACTCTTGAGTCTCACGCTTCACTGTGACAAATATACAAAATATATAAAATATGGGAGCCAATTCTTAGCTACTTGCCACTTAGCATTAAAGGACATGTATTGTGAGTAAGCCTTTGTGATGGACTGCTGTCCTATCCAGGGGCTTGTGTTGTACACCTGCTGTAAGCTGCTTCATGCCCCTGCATCGGGCGATAAGCTCCTGGCCTGTGAGCCGCCTCAGCATGAACAAGGCTTACTTACACTGAAAATCTTACAGACAAATGTAAATGCTCCAAAACTGTTCTGCTGATGCGAAAAGCCTTTCAATGTTCACTGTCAACCTCAAGATGTTTAAGAGAGTTTTAGTTTTCAATTAGGTCAAAGGTTAAATTCAAACTGAAGTTAAAAATCATTTATTCTAAAAGAGAAAACAGTGTAATCACCAAAAAGATAAAATCAATGTTGTGCTTTGTGATTGGTGCTGAATGGTTCAACATTCCTAGTGCTGAGATTAAAGGACCACTGGTTGCAGTGAGTCTGGTCATTTGCCATCACTGGATCCATGAAAAAGAAATGGCTAATGCTAGCCAGAGAACCCCTCCTTTCTATAGTGTGGGAACAGCATCCCACTGGGTGTGCAGAAGCTGCCAACTCAGGTCTTGAAATATTGTACATGAAATGTAAGTGGGAATCAATGCTAATGTTAGAAAGCTAATCTAGCTTTCACTCATTTCTCTTTTTTCAAATGGAGAGCTAGTTAGCTTTTAGCTTGCTGCTACAAAATGGATCACTGTTTGTTAGTGGTGTCAACAATAATCGATTCGGCAATGCATTGCAATGCGGGGCATGCACGAGTGCCATAATCAATTATGTCACTGTTTATTTTCTGGCCTTGAGTGGACAATAAAGTTGTGAAGTTTCTGGCTCGCACGGGCCAGTCAATGTGGCTCTGTCTGCTGCATCAGCACTCGTCATACAGAGCGGCACGAAGCGTGTGAATGTTAACATTTCACATTTTCACCTCAGGTAATTTATAACCAATTAATTTGGATACAAGCGTTGCATTTTGGATTCTGAACAGCGATGCTCGCGCTGCGCGCACACACACAGCAGGGCTGAGGTGTGTGCGTTTCACGCAGCACATGTAGCTAACTGACTGGAAACGTTACCGGGGATTATTTACCGCCGATGGCGCAGATAAACTAACGCTAAACTCGTTAGCCTACTGTAAGTAGCCTACAATAAACCCTCAATGATTACAGAGTCAATACTTATCAATACCCACCTACCTGTTGTACAGGCAGAAAGCGATATTTTAGTCTGCTCTGTCTGGCTGTCCACTCTCGTCCACCGCGCTGTGCAAACACAGCTCTACTCTGCAAATAGCGACTTTACAAACAAGCTAAAATGAAAGATGTGGTTTGTAGTCTAAGTGTTTATCTTAATTCGCAACCAATCTTGAATTTTGGACAAACTCTTGTAAACGTAGCTGCTGTCTAAACGAACCATCCTCTCCGCTGGAGCGGTAAACCTATGGATCTATTTTAAGACCAAAACAAATACATGTGGCTACTTAATATGCACGTGAATGACGCCGCGTTCTTTATTCTTGATGATGTTGCAGGTTGTATTATTTAGCAACATTGTCTTATTTCAAATGAGGCATACAGGAGGAATGCTAGCCTGCTTATCAGTCCATTCATCATCACATCTGCTGTTTTCCACAATTTTTCACTTCAGGCTCTTGACAGTGAGATGTTTACCTGACAACAGGACTTTCTTTCTGTAAGCATTTTCCACCAATCAGGACACTGATTACGTTTCAGTAATCAAGTCTTTAACCATCACTCCTCAGTGAACTGCCCCCTAATCTGAGATTATTTTCTAGTTAAGTAGCCTATCTAGTTATCATTATGGATTTTCCATGTTTTTAGGGGTTTGCTTACACTAATACATGTAAAAAATATAGCATTAATTTAGTAAGAAAGTGAAAATATCAAACAAGAAGATGCGTATTAGATATAATTTTATTTTCTTTATTTGAAAGTCCGGCCCCTTGAGTGTTTGCTTAAAATAATTCTGGCCCTTGGTTAAATGTAGTTGATGACCCCTGGTCTAGCTTTACTGCTTATGGCACAACATCCAGTGGCAGTGGCTAGCTGGGTGGGTTAGAACCATTTTCTGAAGCTTCATGGTAGGTGCGGCGTATATTTTCCTGCTTTTTTATCCTTTGCCAATCACACCTATGATATTTCTTTCAGGGCCAGTAAAAATGTAGAAGGGGCCAGCAAAACTCTGATCTACTGGCCCCGGGGGCCAGTAGGGATTTTCTTTTAATGTTGAGACCTGCTCATGACTGATGAAAAATTTGCCTTGTGTGCAGTAGAATGTTGATGCATTGCAATGCATCGCAATGCATCGTAGAATCGAATTGAATTGAATCGTTACCTGGTGAATCGTAATCGAATCGAATTGTGAGGGCAGTGCTAATGCACACCCCTACTGTTTGTAGACTATACAGAGCTATGACGTCTCCTAGCAACGGGTTAAGGCTTGAAAATGTCAGCCAGCGCCACCCAAAAGCCTGAAGCTTAGATGGTTTTATTCTCTTCTGAGAATTGGAAAAACCTGCTGCAGTTTCGTCATTGTGTAGATTTTCTTTCGCAAAAATGAGGAGAATTCAAATTTCAGTTCAACTAAAAAAAATTTAAATGTGTATATTGCACTTAAAACATCCTGTTACATACACACCTTAAACAACATGATAGAACAAAACATCACAATATGTGCAGTATCAAGATTAAATTTCATTCACTGCATTGTCCTATATCTTGAATATATTATATTAATTTTTTTTTTCCGAACCCAACTTTGTTGTGATGGTCACTCTATATACCAGTCTGGGCATCCTCTACATCAGTAGGCAGGCACCCCCGCTACCTGGTGTTCGGTGGGATGTCTGTGGTCTATTATTTTGTGTTTCTTCTTGCTGTAGGGTGCTGCATTATTTAACAGGTTTTAAAGTCATGAAACAGCTTGGCTCCCAGTGGGAGGCACTGAGCTGTACCTGGGGTGGTTTTCATTCCCCAGGTTTTTAAAGTGTCTTTTGGGACTGTCCTGCACTTGGAGGCAGTTTGAAATGTGGGAATGTGGCAGCAAAGGACTACTGATGGCCACGTGTGTTTAGCCAAGCATTGTCTTTCCCGTTTTTCTTTGTCTCCCTCTGCCTTCTCCTACTCCAGCTCTCCCTTCTCCCCTTCAAGTTCTTCTGAGATCACTGATCCCTATCTAACTACTCTAGCTATTTTGCTTGGGATGGGAGTCCCTCAATCTCTAATCTTGACATGTGCTCCATGTTACCTGTAACATGCATGATATCATGACTAATGTGCCTTTTATGGTGCAAGAAATTGACGAGACTGGATAAGTCATCATTCAAGAACACAAAAACACACGGCAAGGTCACTTCTGCAGTGTGTCCATGTAAGCTTGGATTCAGGAGGCCGGCTGTTATTTGCATGCTCTTGTTTGTCTCATGCAGTATCTTTCAACATAGTGGCAAAGTTTGTGCATGCTCAGCAGAGAGTCAATGTTTGATGTCAATACCCAATTCCAAATGGGATGAGGACGAGTACACAGTTGGCGGGTGTGTATCGTCTCTGTCTCAGATGTCTGTGCTGCTCTAATTTTGTTACAAAGTCAAATGTTGTCTGTGTATGTGTGCACATGAATTTGTATGATGTTTCTAAAAATCCTATAGCATACGCTAACGTAAATAATCTGTCATCAGTGGTGGTCCAAAACATAACCGCAATTCACAAAACACAACAGCAAAACAGAAAACAAAACAATTCACAATTTTTGCGTTTTGCACTTCATGGCCACCGTAGTCAGCAGTGAGAATGCATAAGTCTAAATCTATTTTTGTCTGCCTATGCAGGGGTTGATGCATAGACTGTAAAAGTAAAGTTTTTATTAGTTATTTGATGCTATATAAATTGGACAAACCATTATTATTGACAGCTGTGATTGACTTGCGATTGGTCGGGCTGGTGTATTGGCAGGACTTCAATACTGCGACTCCACCGCCCAATCACTACCGCGCAGACTCTGGCTCCAAAATTACAAGATGGCAGCGCCCGTATTGGGGATATTTTGGCTTCATTTTTGTACAGTGGAAGGAAGTAGAGACATGTCGTCCATCTTTATATACGGTCTATGTGCCTAGGCGAGTCTTTGTAGTGTGCCCTTTAAAGTGTTTGCAGTCTGTGTTATCAGTAGTAACCCACAACAGAGGCCAGGTCATCAGTAAAGGAGCACATCATCTTGTCTAGGCCCCTGGAGGCAATGGCAGTAGATGTCCCCTGTGAGGCAGCTGAAAACAAAGCATAACATGTGCAGCATAGCATTAAGCCAGGTAAACATATACATGTATTAACCTGTGTAATAGATATAGTGAAATGGGCTCTCTTCTAGTCCACTCTAAATCAATGGTCATTATGTTTCCTGGGCTGGTGTGTGAAGAGGCTATTTCTCCCCATGTGTGTACACATTCTCTGTGCAATAGTTGCTTTGCTTAATGATGGGCTGGCGTGGCCCCATGGACATCGTTTGTCCCCTTTGATTACGTGGAGGTAGAGATTATTATTCATAGTAAGGGACGGGGGAATAGCCCTCTGCCGCCGCCCCCTTCCCTGAGGCCTACTGCTCTTAGCATTGATGTGGGAGGATGTGCAGAAAACAGATGCTACCCCATGATTTCTGAGTGTTTGTACTAATGATGAGCTCCACTAGGCTATGTTTCAACCCTTTTAATGGTGGTTCAGCGTGATTTAAAGTCTGATTTTATGGATGGAGCAGTGGATTCCAATCCTGCTCATCACCGAGGGCCTTACTAAAGCTCTTTTATACAGCGTGTATTTCTTTACACTGCAGTCCTTATGAGGAGTTCAGGGCAAGCCTGCTCTCAGCCTCACGTCAGGTCTGGCACTGTTTGCTTTAGAAACAAACCAGTTGTTTCATCCTATTCCTGCAAATTGTATATACTTCACACATGATTATCTTCCAAAACATAGCACAGTGTTTTAGATTGGTCTCCTTTCTGCCAGGCAGCCATTGATCGCCATTTATTTCACTGCAATATGAAAATTAAGTTGCAGAGATTTTCTGAGACAGGTAATCAATCAAATTTTTTCACCCGTATGGCATTCCTTATTGTAAAGTCGAAATTGCAAGCACTTTAAAAAATTTCTTTGTTGTTGCATTCGAGTATGCTGGGACATTTCTGATTTTGAGAGTTAGCTGAAAGAAACAATGAGCAAATATCCAGTTATTGAGACTCGTGAGTATTTTGTCATTTAACATTCCAAAAATGTCCTTGTCACCGCTACATTATCACACAAAATAAGGTAATTTAAAGACCTTCTAGAAATAGTTGATACTGCTAAGGGCAAATACTTCCTAAAACTTGTTCTCTTTTACCTCAGACATCTCAATGATATCACCAAGGCACACAAGGACATCCCAAATATTGTGTGTTCTTAGCATGGATATTGATATCATTGGTGATACTGGTGTCTTTTTTACTCCTCCTCGTCCCATGTGGTGTCTATCCTGCCAGTGTTTAAGTGTAGGACGGGATGTGTCCCGGAGGCTGGCTCTAATTCCCAGTGGTGTCCATCAGACCCCTGTCCCTCGAAGCTCTGACAGAAGGAGCTATTATTTTCTCATCGCCCTGGTGGCCCGTGTCCCCTGGGAGAGGCCTCCCCACGTGACTGACAGCTCCGTAAACACAGCCAGCCCCGGGGTGAAGGAGTGAGAGCTCACCGCTGTGCCCCCCCCCCTCCTCCTACCCTCCTCCCTAGACTTCTCATCTGTGTTTTCCATCATGACCTGCTCCACCCTCAGCCTCCCCACATTACCTTCACCTGGCGGGGCCACTTGCAAGCAGCTGACCAAGAAACAACAACCCCCAACACTCTAATACTTTTGTCATCCATTATATTCAGCCAAACCTCTATTTCTCCCTGTGATATTTTCAATATTTTTTTAGATGCACTCTATTAGGTCTTTTAATGCAGTATCATAACAACATAGCAGAGATTGCAGGGGCTAGCCCGGCTCCTCCTGTGTGTGTGTGTGTGTGTGTGTGTGTGTGTGTGTGTGTGTGTGTGTGTGTGTGTGTGTGTGTGTGTGTGTGTAGGTCTAACTCCTGTGTAACTAAGACAGATGACTGTGTCAAGGTTGTTTCCCCACAGGGCTGGGAGAGTAGTTCTCCTCCCAAGCTTCTCGGCTCCGTCCACTTTGTGCTTTGTGGGCATGGCTGGGCCACGCTGCTTATTGAAATGACCTAATGGAGATTCAGATCAGCAGCCAGGGCATCCATCTACATCAGGGTGCAGGAGACAGGAATACCCTCCGAGTCTGTCTGTTAGTTTGTGTGTCTGTGTTTGTCTGTGTGCACATGTGCTCCTTCATGTCTGTGAGTGAGTGTTCAGGAGCACTTGTAAATCTTGTTGGATTATTTTTTCTTAATTTCTTTGTTTTGTTGTGTGGGAATCATTTAAATATCAAGTAAAAAAATGAGCAGGAAATTTGTACACATGCTAGATAAAGTCTTATGTTGGGGTTTTCTTTATAAACAAACCATGAATGGGAATAAATGTTTATTTTTAATACCCTAATTTTAAGGAAAAAACCATTGACGGTTTTGCTTAACTGTTAAAACAATAGATTTTGGCGTCTATTCCAAGCTGTAGAATTGCTCCAACTGAAGGTAAACTGATGGTCTATGAACAAACTAAATAGTACTTACTAAAAAAAATAACAAAATAAACTAATACCATGAAAGCAATAAATCCAACTTCTTCTTATAATGCATAAACACCTCTTCAATTTAACAAAAAGTAACTTTGTTGAAAGGTGTGCCTGATTTCACACAACCTTTGGGCCATCAGCATATTACCTGTGTACTGTAACTCTGTTTGAGTTCACTCTTTACTTCTTACTCACATCATTTGCTCTCTTCCAGCGGCTGATGCTAAATGAAACAACCTCCACCTAACTCAACAACAAGTCTGGTCTCCTAACCAGTTAGTAAAGCCCTACATCTAATATGAGGGCATTCATTTGATTCTCTGACCATTCCATCCACAGGACAGTATGCTGTTCAGTTGTGTTCAGTGTGTTGAGTATTTCTGAATATCTGATTCCAAGAGTAATGTTAGTTTGTATCATATGCTTTTATATACCTATCAGCTATTGCCTTTGAGCTTCTGTAGCTTCACTGCTAGCAATCTAAAGAGACCGCAGAAAGATTAATCTGTCAGATTTTGATTTTAGATTACTTAAATCATCCTTAATTGGCAGGCTGGCTAGAATTGTCACTGTAGTACAAAGGCTCTTAATTAGATCTGATAAAAATGGTTTCCAATGTTTTTGCTTTTAGTAATTTCCCCTATTTACTTTATCTACTGTAGGGTCATGCTAGACCTCCACAGATAAAGGCATTTTGTGCTTTGAGACAGACAAAATCCTATGTGTTGTATCTTAGATGGTTGTTCTATGAATAGTAACACCTGCACTTCTCTTAGATGTCATGGATGGCTCTCTCTCATCACTTTGTGTTCCACCAACTTCAGTGATGATAATCCTTTACCTTTCGTGACCCCTAAGTACTCAAGCGCACTCAGTAAAGCTTTGATAGAGGAGCATCTATAACTTCAGCGTTGCCAAGGTATCATGAGCAATTAATTTCATAAAGGACATATGTTGTGACAGTCTGTGAATATTCACCACCGTATATTTCAGGCTTCAAATACCAGGTGCCTTGTTAAGTATGTTTTAAATGGCTATAAATAGCTATAACTGTAGGCAGTATAATAGTTAAAACATTTTTACCCACAGGTTGAAAAAGGACAAGTTTTGCAACGTTGAGTTTAGTTTAGTTGATTTCAATCAATCAATCACATAAATACACATCACTTACATAACATAAATGGTAAAAAAACAAAAACAAAAACCGTGTCCCCTTAGTTCATGCAGTGTCATCTTAACTTGTTTATAATCAATACTGATTAAAAAGGTTGAAGCATTTGCTTATTACACCTACCCTTTTTACATTCTATTTAATTCTTTTTTGTTCTTAGGTCCCTCAGGAGCTAACTCTCTCCTGATATCTTATTAATGGAGGGGGTACATACAGTATGATTCTTTTGACTCCTCTGTCCTTATTTATTATAAAACCGAGTGTTCAGCATGCGTGTCGGTGTTTTAGTACGGTGTGGGCGGTACTAAAAGACTCACGATAACAAGGACAACATCAGGAGGCTGTACTGTATTCTGCTCTCTCTGATTTATTCCCACATCCTGACAACAAATTAACGTGGGTGCCCCCCCCCTTGCATTAATAACAAAACTGGCCTTGTAGCCATGCAATACTGTAATGAGCCACTTTATGTTAATGCAGCTTCGTGGAGACTGTGAGTGCAAAGTCAATTCTACAAAGTGTGAAAGTCCTCTGCCATACAATGAATATTCAGCTCTGTCTTCTCTCGGTTTGCCTGCCACAGTCAAGATAAATACCGAGGGAGGAATCTGTAAAATGGCCTTTTTGTAAGCGTTTGTAAACAATCACTAGGGCGGAGCGGTGTGGGTGACAGGCTCTGTAATTGCCAATTTGACTTGGCTGGTAGTATCGTTTCATGCAACAAAGACAGGAAGGATTGGAAGAGAGGAAAAGGATATTTTGGCAAAAGACCATGAGTGTTCAGTAGTAGGAAGAATGTTACCTTGAGCACTTTCACATATGAAGAATCTCAGAAAAACTCAGAACAAAGTTTTTGCCCACTTTGACACTCACTTTTAATTGGCTAAGGGGAAAGGGAGGCGGTGTTCCCTGCCTGTCAATGTGTGAATATTCTAATTAACTACAACCTTGGAGCATTGTAATCTCTGGATTTTGAGGTATCATAATGTATTAACTTTAATTAAGCTTGTGAGCGATGCAAGCTAATTAGATGACTGTGCTTATTTGTAATCTGAATAATATGAATACATTTTATACAAGCTCAAATCAGTCCGTCTTGCTAATTACAGTGTGCGTGGTAGCTCTAATTGGTGATTGTGCGTCTGTGGATGATGACACTATAGCTGCTGCTGCTATCTGTGCGCCTGGCTTGGGCTAATGTGATGAAATCCTCATGGAGAGATGATGTGCTCTGCTGAAGGCTGACAGTCCCGAGGAGGAGGGCTCACCATGTTTGTTGAACCTCGTACATGTTCGGGACCAGTGCTCCTGTCTGTCAGCACAGCGACAGTACAAACCCACTGTGTTCTCATTATCTACCGGAGTTTTTTTCTTTCTTTGCTGCTCGCTGGCGATCTTTGCAGCTGCAGCTGCAGCTGTTTATCCCTGTATAGTTTTCATGTCTCATATCACACATTTGATCCTTGTCTGCGGTTTGCTGGAGCATGAAAGTCTACCACTATGAGTTGTCGGGCCAGTGGTTGGAATGTTGCAAAGGGAAGGAAGAACTGAACCATTTTAGCTTTGATTTGAACGAGTCTATCTCCTGATATACACAGTATCGCTTGAAGGATATTTTGAGACCAGTGCCTGTTTTTACCTCAAAGTTAAAACACGGACCTAAGTGAAAGATAAAAGTAAAAATTCCCTTACTTTTACTCCTATTCACAAGTTTAGGAATACAACATGTTAGTCAAATTTCTTTTGACCAGTTTTTCCCTTGCCAATTTCGTTGGACCCCTTCCTTGTTTCTTATTGGCTATTCCTGCTCCAAGCATGCATGTGATTTCCCATGTGATCACATACAGTAAGAACTACTTCTACACTTTGCTGTAAGCAGGAGTACGTCATTTTATAATTGTGTCTTGTTTTTCACTTTTAGTGAAATGTTTTCTCCAAGGCTGGCTCTGTAGAGCAAGTTTGATAAGTACAGACCCAGAGTTTTATTACCATAATAGCTTTACAATGTTGGATTAGAGCAGAGTGTGTTGTGTTATAGTAGAACCTTGAGTGAATAATCTTTTGTTCTACCTCTTCTTGTAGAATTAGCTGTTACATCGCACTGCTCTGATGACAACCAGGTTCACTTTAACTGTAAAGATAAATGGTACCATATATCATATGTTACTACACACAGGCAATAAGAGGTATGTCAGATTATAAACCAGCGAGAGAACATACAGTGGAAGAACCCTGAGGAGAAAAAATGTGCCTGTGGCCCAATTTGAAACCCATGCCTGCAGTCATGTTGTCTTCAGTCTGTCTGTGTCTTTCTATATTCAGTTTTTTCTGCTCGAGGCGTGCTCTGACAGCTGTGCTGAAATGAGCTCCTCACAGTTGAAAATAGGCTCATGTGAAGTCAAAACAGACTTGCACAACCACCAGTTCTTACAACACACAACACTAGAGAACTGCCAGCTGCAATCAAACAGCACATTAAATAGACAAATAAGCAAAACAAGCTGTTACTATGATCTGTACACACACTGTAAATGCAGAGGATGCCCAGACGGTATCTGTCACATAACCCCCCTCTGGAAGCCTTACCTATTTGAAAAGTTATTAAAGAGAGCAGGTTAAAATTCATAAGGGCATATGGGAGGCAGAGGGAGATTGCCAGCCACTGTCGCTTACAGTGAATGAAGCCTCTGCTACTCCTGTCCTCCAGAAAGTGCATCTGAAACACACTATTAACTTTCCCATTGCTGATGTCACTTTTTATTGCCCCTTGGTTTCAGGTCTTTCTGAGTTGGCAGGCTCTGCTGCACTGCCTTCCAAAGCCAGATATATGCTTGTGTCAGAGCATAGACATACAGCAATGATGAAGGTATTATTCTGAGTATTTAATTTGCCAGAGTGGGTTGGTAAAGTGCACCCTTTTGGCAATTAATGCAAAAAGGCTGCTGCGCTGTGCTTGGGGAAAAAAGAAAATCTTGCTGCTGTGCATTGCAACAAAATGCACATTTACACACCAAAGCTGCATTTGTATGTTGAGAAAAAGAATTTAGCATGGAAAGTGGGATATAATCTATCTTCATTATCCTTGGAATAAAATGTGGGGTCAGTACAATGATTTGATCAATTCATCTATATATTTTCAGTTACAGTCATACATGCCCTCAGTATGTTTTAGAACTTGTTATATGGTGGCCGTGACATATTTTAAAGCCCAGTAAGTTAGGAAAGAGGGCAGTGCTGTACAGTGAGAAAAAAAACAGCAGACAAAAATGGATACAAAAGTGTATTTAGATTCCAATTCACACAAAGTGGATACAATATTGGTAGTTAAAAATAAACCGTTATATGTTTAAAACCATGTCAATAATTTAAAAATATATAAAACAAACTGTTATAAATATATACAGTATGCATGTAAAAAGTAAAAACACTAAAGCCAAGGAAGGCATAAAACACTAAAATAAGTATAAACAGTAAAACCGTGAAATTACAAGACATTACGTGAAAGCCACACTGAATGAGTATAGGTTTTTAGTCTACGTTTAAAGTTATCAATATTTCCAGCTCCTCTCAGATCCTCCGGCAGGCTGTTCCAAAGTATATGCAGGAACAAGGGCAGTGATACCTTGAGAATGAAAAATAAGTTTTTGAGTCCAAGTCTTGGAAAATACCTCCAAGCTCAGCTTCCTCCAGCTGATGGTGTAGGTGAGACTGAGTAATGAGATGGACCAGTTTATAGGATGAGGTTCATCAATTAGAACTACGCACAGAGACATATTGGTTTATGTCAGATAATCTACTTAAGCGTGATTCATTACAACTATTATTAATGAGAAATTATTAATGACAAGAGGTCTGTGATTGTACCATGAGGGCTTAAACCAACCGCCATGGGACCTGGCGTTGCTTTGCATATGGCACAGGGTAAAATGTGTGCCGCTTTTGTGCAGGCTACAATACTGAGTGGCATTTGAACATACGCATGCTGCATTGTGCACGGGTAATTAACATTGCATAATCTACCTGCTTACAAAGCAACTTTTGTAATTAGAGTTATGATTGCTGCAGGATAATGACAGTGATTCTACACCCGATAATGACTGTTGTGCTCTTGGCAGTTGCTGCATTGTTTGTGCAGCAGACTTCTGACATATGGGACACAAAAGGACACAATAGCCGGGCTGACCGCCTTTGTTCCCACTCACGCAGACCCAGTGACTGCAGACAAATTGTGCTGTACGCCATCCAAATGATGCCGACCCAGGGAAAATGGTTCAGACACATGAGAATGGGACTATAATGTAAAAAACCTCAGCTATGTGGAAGCTCATGGACTGTGAAACTGAGCTCGGACACAGACCCTACAGCTGCTTAGTGCTCTCTGACTGCAGTCCTCCTGTTTCATAGGGAGGCATTTCTTACTGGGAATCAGCCTGTTTGTTGTGCCCTTCAGGCTGCTCTGTGCCCTTCCAGGATTGTTTAAGGGGTGGGGGGGGTCATTTTATGTCTGCTTAGAAATAAAGGAAATATTGAATAGGATAGAACAACATAATGTAATTCTGCTAAATAAAACATCACATAACATATCACATTCATTATTAATTTCACTTGTTTTCATTTTAAACAAATTCTGTATCCAAATACAATACACATTTTCTATAGGCTCAGTCTGCCACTTTTAAAAAAAACAATTCCAGTGCTGGTTCCATGGTATCAGAATTTTGGGTAGTCATCATGGAAACATGAATTGGTCATGTGACAAGGGCAGGGAATGGCAGCCAAGTGAAAGTACTCTGATCCAATGGAAATCACAATTGTCAGATTGACAGCACTCTAGCCTAGGGTTCATATTTCGGGGGGGCCGGTGCACCCCCTTTTTAGCCCCGCATCCCTGAATACTACTTCAAAAAAAAATCAAAGAACCATCCATCTGTCTCGTTAATAAAATGCAATTGTCCTTTTAAAGAGATGGCGGAACATTTATTCAAATAAATTAAGAGTTGTCAGAGATGGCATCTTGATAGGAGGCACTTAGGCCTGTGGCGTCCATGGCTGTGCAGTCAGTGTGGACAGGTCCATAGTGCAGATTGTGGACTAATCCATCACCGCCGGTGAGGGGGCTGGGGGCCAAGCGCTTGGCTTCTCCCTCCAGGAAATAATCAGCTTTTAATTTATCTCAGATCACATCCATGAGAGGACGGATCACTGTGGGGCGGCCGCGTGTGACCAGGCCCGTCTCTACAGTTACGCTGGAGTGCTTTCGGCTCTTCTAATTTATTCTAATTTGGGTTTTTCTCATATCTCCATCATTTTGCCAGTTTGGAAGGAAGAGACCCTTAACCCCTGTTAAATTATAGCAATTTGAACACCTTTCCCAGAATATAAAACTTCCATCTAGGCAACACCAAACTGAAAAGAATGTACCATTGTAAAACTGTCTTGTGACTAGCCTACTCTACATGACATACATGTACTGGAGCAATGAACAGAAAGTGGGACAGTGAAGCAGTGTCTTTCCCTGTGGAATGGATGAAGCATATGCTATTATGTAAGTCAACTGCAGGGCACCCTAATGGCTTCAGATTTGTTTCTGGTCCCGGTGTGTTGCCACAGTGTGTACCATGGCCCTCACAGGAGTGTGGATGATTAGTAGCATGAGAGATGTGAGCTACACTAAGGGGGAAGGACAGTTCAGCCACATGTCGTCCATCCTCCCCACCGATCACTTTACAGATCCCAGGCAGGTTAATCCTTTTATTGAAATGAAGTGAGGAGGCATAATGCACTGTGGATGTGAGATGCTTAATCCAGTGTTGGCATTTTTATGAGGAAGGAGTAGTCATGGTGATATAGAGAATAGAGTGCTTGAGATGCACAGAACCTATCCATCAAAACATGACGCTGACATAGCACAATGCAAAAACTCAGAGATTTACATGTGTGTCTATGCTTCACGCTTTGAACTCGGAGATTAATTAATTCATCAACTAGCGTGCCATCCCTGTGCCCTGTCTTTTTTCTTTTTGATCCCACTGCTCTACGTGTGTTTTACAAGACTGAGAGAAATATGTAGTGTCATAAATGAATGCTGAACTTGTTGTCGATACTGAACTTGAGTTGCACAATACTCTTGACACTTGTGGGTGGGTGAGTGCTTGCAGTGACGAAAAATTGTATATTGGTTGTATAGAACCTGCAAAAATCACTCTTTGTACAGAACAAATGGGCAACTTAGGAAAAAAAAAACCTCAATTTAGAATAGTCATACCGACAGGAGAGAAAGGCAGAATAGCAATTAATAAAACATATACAGTACAGGCCAAAAGTTTGGACACACCTTCTCATTCAATGCGTTTCCTTTTTATTTTCATGACTATTTACATTGTAGATTCTCACTGAAGGCATCGAAACTATGAATGAACACATATGGAATTATGTACTTTACAAAAAAGTGTGAAATAACTGAAAACATATATGTCTTATATTTTAGATTCTTTAAAGTAGCCACCCTTTGCTTTTTTATTAATAAGGGAAAAAATTCCACTAATTAACCCTGACAAAGCACACCTGTGAAGGTAAAACCATTTCAGGTGACTACCTCATGAAGCTCATTGAGAGAACACCAAGGGTTTGCAGAGTTATCAAAAAAGCAAAAGGTGGCTACTTTGAAGAATCTAAAATATAAGACATGTTTTCAGTTATTTCACACTTTTTTGTTAAGAACATAATTCCATATGTGTTCATTCATAGTTGTAATGCCTTCAGTGAGAATCTACAATGTAAATAGTCATGAAAATAAAGGAAACGCATTGAATGAGAAGGTGTGTCCAAACTTTTGCCCTGTAATGTATGTCAATTAAAGGATAGATTTGGATTATTATTTGAAGTTTGTGATATCTGAAATACTCACATACTATACATATATATGTATGTTGAGTGAGTTTTTTTGGACACTAATTGTAACTCTTCTCCAAGGTTCAATACTATACCATACTGTAACATGTAACGTCCATGAAGCGATTCCCCTTTAACACGACTTCTGCATCAGAAATAAGGGACAATATCTATGCATTCCCAAGTGTTTTAGTGAAGCTTATATTCAGCAGCCAGAGTTAGCCATATTACGTGGGTATCTTTGTCCTGGTAGTTGAGTCTATGTTGAGCTGTGTCCTGAAAATAAACCTGCATTTGACTACCAGGACATACTGTATCTCTCCGCTGCGTCTAAGCAAGAAAACACTGTCAGAAGAAACGCAGGAAAGTTATACTAAAAATACTTAACTCACACTGCTGACGTATCATATAAGGTGTATGAGACTGATTGAACCCATCTAACTCCACCACATGTTGACATCTCAAAGTAAATGGCAATACAAAACATAACTAGATGGACAAAGGGGGGGCGTTTCATTTTCAAAACAATGGTAGGGGAAACACTAGCGGAATACATTACATTGAGAGGAATATTAGAAACACTTCTGAATTTAATGCAGTCCAGTACACCACCACCACTAACGTTATGGGCATCATAGAAGTGGATTTTATGGGAGAACAGTTGTATTGGATTACATTAGACTGCACATGTGTACCTAAAGAAGTGGCTACATTGTATAAATACACTATTTTCTTACTTTGTGTATTTGATTTCTTGTCCACCTTGCTTCCTACTCTTCCTTACGTCTGGTTTGTCTGTGGAAGAATGTGCAGTATGCCTCAGAAGCACAAAAGCAGAAGATAAAAGAGAAGCAGATTAAGCAGTCAGGAGTAGAGGTCCCAGTCAGAGGTAATATGAAGTTCATTCTTATTATCAGAGGCCTCCAACTATAGCTGCACTTTAAGTTACCTGCTGCTTTTTAGTTACCTGCTGCTTTTAAGCATTTCTCCTGCGTCTTGTCCGGGTTCAAGGATACTGCACATGAGCATTGCATCTCAATAGTGCAGCAGAACTTCCGTCATTTGCAAGATGAATGGGAAAAGTTATTAATTTGTTCATACATAGTAACAATGTTATCCACAATTTTCTGATCTCTGAGTTTTAGAGCTTGGGTCTTGTGTGTCACAATGAGAAACCGCAGGTTTTGAATGACATCGCCTTGGTTTAGTAGGCATTCAAGAAATCAATTTGTGGGCAGTGAGTGTTCTGCTGATGGTTCCTGTCTTTTGTGGGAGTTGGTCACTGAGCCAGCAGCAGTGCTTCTTGTCTTGTCTGATTAATTGGCTTCAATCCGTTCGGCAGTCATTGAGTCAGATGAAGAGAGACAATAAGGGCCTTTCATTCCTCTCGAACTGAATTGGTAGTGAACACGGAGGAAGCCACTGAAACAAGTCTTGTAAAACATGCTCATTTCCTTTGGTAGAAGCAGGCTTTATAATGAGGACAGAGGAATATGATTGTACTGCCATGCATCTTCACATAAGTGTTTGTGGTTTCTAGAGAGGAGGGCTCAAATAAATCTTCTATTATCTCTAATCCGTCCATTCATTAATAAAATGGAACAAGGTGATGAGTTGAATTACGAGTCCAGCTCCCCATTACTTGCTTTTGGGTTGAGGAGGCCATCTCAGTGCTGTGTTTCCCACATTCTCAAACCAAAGACCCCTTGCGACCACTTGTCACAGCCATCTCCTGACTGGTAATTGGGTATTTATCAGATTGCCCGCGAGTAGAGGATACAGTGTTTATCTGACACAATTATCAAGAAAAATGGGGGAACCTAGTCCACCGCTCCTCCAGGATCCTGGCGTGCTACTGGTTCAGGTGGCTTCAGTCTAACCACAGGGACTTCTTTATCGGACATTTAGCTAGGAACACGCTTGTCATCATTACATGCAAATGGAGCAATTGTGCAAATAAAACACATAATTCTTTGGCTCTGCTGTGACACTGGAGGATTGAGAAGTGATAATAACACACACTCCAACAATGAGCTCCCCATGGTTGAGATCTGATAGACAGGCTTTTCAGACGCTGTTTTAATTCTGTGAACAGGAAATGCATATAAAGGGGTGCAAAAGTGTTCACTGAGTACCCGAAGATAAGAAAAATAATAAGAAAGAGAGAGAGCAAATTGGTGTGCTTGTGCCTTCTTTTACCTGCAAACCTATTTCAGAAAGGAGAGCAGGAGAGAGAGATGGGAAGAAAAGGAGGGCATAAAAAGAAGGAGCTGCCTGTAATAAGCAAATAGTCCATTTGGTGTTGCATGAATTAAAAAGACGTGGAAGTTTGGAAGAATTAAAGGGACATTTAACACATGATTGGAAGGAGAGCATAGCACAGTAGTAGGAAAGATGTGGTGTAGTTTGCTTTGTGAGCATTTTCTTTTCATTATCGCATACGTTCACCTTTTTACTGTGGAGAGGCAATGTTTAATGCTCTTCATCATCTCAAAAGATGCAAGGCTTGAAGAGTCACCACTGTAGCGCCTTGGAATTTATGATAAAGCAAGTCCATCATATTTTAGTCGGAGCATATCCAATTCAAGGAGTGTGTCATGCCTGGGAAAAAGGGCTGCGAAGAGAAAATCATAGAGCATAGCAGTGCAGAGAGGGGAGTGTGAAAGAGAGAGAGGGAGATATGGAGAAAGGCCTGGAGACGGAGCAGCCGCGGTTGCCCGGCCTGCTGGATGTAATCAAACAAGGGTGAACAGGTTGTTCCACAGATGGCTGATCCGGAGAATCCTCCGATTTATTTCCATGCTACAGACGGTCCCTGTCACTATGCACAGGTAATGTCAGCGCAGCGGCATTCTCTCGCACACACCACTAAACTCTGACACTTTTGTCTCACCTGTCTGAAATCAATTTGACACAGAGGCATTTGTTGTGTGTGTACAAAAGGAGCTACAGAGTAAGAGTTTGGCAACAAAGAAAGTCGATTTGTATATCTTCTTAATATTCTAAGACTGAACTCTCTCAGGCTTATAAATTATGGATTTAACTGCTATACTATTACTACGTAAAGGAACTCGGTTGAGTTCCATTTGTCAAGATAGCTGCTTTGTGTTCACTAATGCTTTAAAAATGCCATTAGGAATGGGTTGTTTTACATATTGTGGTCATGCTGTTGCAATAATTGTTGTTTCCTTCTGCACCCTGGCATTTATTGTAATTTGCACAATAAATTGAATATCAATTTTTCTTTTTTCAACCCAGTGAAGAGCGAGATATCTCAGCAACAAGACACGTCTTTAACTGCTTTACGTTTATCTCTTTCCCCAGATTGATGTCCGTGATGCCAGGACAGTGAGCATCATAATGCGTGGCATGTGGTCGCCCCTCCTCATTATGGTTCTGCTCAGGCTGGCCCAGGGCCAAGAGGTTCCTTTAGTCCCAGGTAAGACATATTATATTTCTCTGCACTGGCATGCCTTCTCATCATCAGTGATGAAGACTTCATTGTCTGGCTCCATCATCATGGTTTGTCAGTGTGTCTGTCAGTTTGTGTCATTGTCTGACTATTATGCACTTGACACCTTTGCCCTAGCTTTAATGATTTATGATCACCATGTAACTGTAAACCCTATGAATGAAACGTTGAAACGTTACATCAGTCATTTGGCAACAGAATTGAAACATTGATCTAAGCATGCATCAGCATTTATATCTAATCTTTCACAGTATTTAACAAAGGATTTTCTCAGACAACTTACCTGTCTCAGGACGCATGTAAGTATTTGTCTAGCTGTACCATTATATAGTACAATGAGTGAAACGGCTTTCTGATTGGCTAGAAGATACCTGTCCTATCTCAGCATGCACTGGGTGTATGCTAGGCTCCATGCTATTCTGATAAGGATATCAAAAAATAGAATGAATGGAGTACTTAGTAAAACTTTCAGATTGTAAAAAATCTACTGTGAGCCCCCTGTTGCCTAAATGCACATAATGTCAGTGCATGTCAGTATGTATAGTTGATGCATAGATTTAAGAACTTTAAGAGCTCTCGGTTGGGTTACAATGAAAGCTCCACCCACTGTGCAGAAAGATGGGTTATGTGGCAAAATCTAAATATCCTAAAATGACTTCCGCTCCTAAGCACTTTTCCTTGATCGCCGGTGTAAATGTGGACATGAAGCATACTGTAGATGTGAAGAGGAATCATTCAAATTTAGGAAAAGGCAAGTGCTACCATTAAACTCTAAGTGAACATCCACTCTGCTACTTAATGAAAAGATCCTAATTAGAAATGAAAAAATTATCTTGTGAATATTGCTACAACTTCATCCTTGATGTTGGTTATGCTCTGGGTGTTTCTAGTGCTGCAGACTGATGGCAGCTTCCTACTCTGAGGAGAGGTTGGCACAGATATGGGATCTGGTGGTGGAGTGTCTTGGGCCTGGTTTCACAGTGGCATTGAGTCTATATATTATATTCACACACAATTCTCTGTTTCTTGCTAGAACAAGTCATATTTTTGTATCAGCAACAAGTCTGCTTGATTTTTGGCATAGCCCCCTCTGAAAGAATATCCACCAACAGCCACTGCTGAAATGTATTATTGAAGCACTCTGTGGTTTCTGTCAAAAAGTTACAAGGTCACCAAAGAATTTCAAATCTTCCAACATCTCAAGTTGAGAAATAGCAAACCTTGTTTGAGAGTTAGAGGTAAAGAAAAAGTAGTTATTGATTTATCTTTTGCAGTTCAGCCTATAGTTAATAGTCTGTTTTTTTCATCCTTTTTTAATAATGTTAATCTCTTTCTAATTTTTTTATTGGTGCAAAAACGAAACAGTTGTGACTTTACAGATACAACGATAATAAATACACCGTGATAATAGCAATATGCCATTGTCTTCTGTCATCAAGTGGACATATGTGGCAGGGAGTGTCCACTTTTTAAGTTGACCTCTGCCAGTTAAAAAAGTACTTTTTCATAAAATATCTCTCATGTCTGTCTCGATTAATCTGCAGTGTTCCATTTCTTGTACTCAGCTCTTTTTTTCACAATTTAGATGGGCTTGTTTTTACATGGCTTGGTTAGACCTTTGACGAAATGTAATTCAAGAGGCTTTGTTTGTCATCTAAGGCCTGAGTCATGGTTTTGAGACGTCTCCCAGTCGGAGATAAGATAATCACCTGTAGGGTTTTATTGTCACCAAACTTTATCTGTCATCTCAGTTACACCATGTTGATTTCCACCAAGTTCTCATCAGACTGGACCATAGGTCCATGCAGTCCTGATTAGCGGAGCTTTTCACACTCGCTGCTTTCCTTTGCTTCTTTCTGCTGCCTTTCACCTCTCATTCATTTCCTTTCACCATGTCCATGCCACCATCTTCTTTCTCCTCGTATTTTCTTTTGCCAACACAATCTAGGTAGCAATTTACTTGTCAAGTGTAGGGCAGTGTGTGGCTCCCTGTACTCTGATTTGTATTGTGTGAGCACAGGTGAGTGATCACTGCCTTGGCAAAAATGCTTTCAATCACTCCTTTGGAGCAGGATTTCAGACTGGCAGCAGAGCTGTATTAGGATTGAATTCAGCTCGTGGTGGATTCTGTTTAACACTCTGATGGCGTCAGAGTAGTATACCAAGGGCTTCTCTTATCTCTATCTCCTCTAACTTATATTCTGCTCTAGTTGTAGCAGTAAAGATACAAGGTGATACCCACAAGAATTATAAGTGCAGAATGACATATCTAGTGTACTGGAGTTGGTAACAAAGATTTGAAAATAGATATTCTTTCGTATGTAAGTGTTCAGCTTCAGTGACAATTCACACAAACCGGAGAGGGATGTTAGATCTAAGTCAAGTGTTGTACTTTCTGCAAATGTTTCAGCATAATAAATAATTCATCATAAAAATCTGGATGCAGGAAAGTGATAATCCACCAGGACACTGTGTCTTCTTTCCATTGTCTCTCAATGAAAGAGAAATGTCAAGGCATCACTTTGATTTTGTTTCTTTGCATTTTAGCTGACTGACAGCTCTTATTAATTTCGTTGCCTTAAAGTAAATACCGCCAGTTCCCAAAAGCAACGACTCCCTGTTCACTTTTTAAAAAGTATTTTCATTCTCTGGGTTTTCTGAGGTGCTTTGTTAACCCTCTCAGGTTCATGAGTAATGAGCCAGTGTCCTGTGTACACTGTTGTACTGTAGCCAAAACTTGTGGGACAATATCAGCCTAGTATGCAAGGAATTAAATTCATATTGGACAGTTATGCACCTTATAATTTGCATACCAACACTGACTATACATTAACCATAGTTTATTTGCAATCATCCCAATATTTCCCTAGCCTTAGTCATTGAACGTAATCGTGGGTTTTGCAGAATCGTTCAGAAAAATGGCGCATGTGGTGGTTTGGCAGACTGAAGGAGTCGGTGAATATCAAATTAATGCATGGCACTACGGTTTGTTGGGCTCCGTGTTGCTCGTGTTATTTTATAAAGTATTGGTGTCGCCTTCTCCAGCCAAGAAAAAACAGCCATGCCTAACTAAAGCACAATGGAGCATAAGACGCAAGAAAGCTCTTGTAAGCAAAGGAACACGCTACCCCTCTCATCATCACTCAAAGTTGATAAACGTCTTTATTTTATTTGGGTTTTGCGGTGGAGCGCTGTTGCTTTCGACGGTACAAATGTACAGTAAAGTGATCATTTTAGCAGAAGAGTTGTTTGAGTTCTAACACGTTTGGATATGGACATGGTCAATTTATAATTTTCACTGCAATCCTGGACAACGGGGTTGCAAGAACCGTTCGCAGCACTAAACCGGATATACCATATACTCGAAAGAAAAAGATGCTAGCCGTTTGGACGAAAACTACTAAAGTGCTATGTCTGCTAATGTTGTTAGCCGATGACATTCACCTCAATCCAGGTCCTGTTACGCACGGCGACATCTTGTGGTCGCCAGGTCCATCGGTCCTGCGGCTCGGTCTGCGCTGGAGGTGGAGATGATGCAGGTGAGGGACACCGCCCGGCTGGGTACGCCGTCTTTCTGCGTCTCGGACACCGCTGCAGATGTTCTCCTTTCTGCGATGGGTGTGTTGTTACCAGAGGGAGGCTGTGCCCCGGGGCCTGGACAGGAGGGTGCAGGGGGACAAGCGCCGGTGAACGAGGCTGATCTGGCGCTACACTCTCTGGCGCAGGAGGAAAGGAGAATTTCATCGCAGGAGGACGTACTACTGCGCGTATACCCTGTTTCAGTGGCATGGTTGGCTAGCCTTGACAGTGGAACATTGTCCAGTACTATGGAGATGCAAGTGCAGAAGGACTCGGGAAATCATTGTCGGAATGAAAGACAGAAGCTTGATACATCTTTAAAAACAGTGAGTAAACATGACTTTCACCAGTTTTTTCCCACTGTGAACCATGCGAAAATTTTATGGGACAGCAAAAGCAAACCTAAAAGCATTTTTGGAGCGCATTTGAATGTTAGGAGCCTGCTGCCAAAGCATGATGAGGTTAAATTGCTGGTAATGGACTCGAACTTACACTTTTTAGGCCTGAGTGAAACCTGGCTTCATAGTGGTATTCAAACAGGTTTAATTGATATCCCAGGTTATAAATGTTATAGAAATGACAGGAAATTTGGAAGAGGAGGAGGAGTTGCACTTTATTTAAGAGATTATATGACATACACAGAAGTTACTTTTGAACATGAGCTAAATATTGAATTTATTTGTGTTGAGATCTCATTATCATCAAGTATGCATTTTAAAATTGTGATTTTATATAATCCTCCTTCTTTTAAAGATGTGTTTTATGATGAGTTGAGCAAATTAATGAAATTGGTGGCCCATAAGTCCGAAGTTATTGTATTAGGCGATTTTAATATAGACTGGTCTAATTCTGGTAAAAGGAAAAAACTCAAAACCTTAATGACTAAATTTGAGTTCTCCCAACTAATTAAGGGTGCTACAAGGATCTCAAAATCTTCAAGAACACAAATAGATCTAGTTTTTTCGAACAAGGATGATCGTATTTTGAAATCGTACAATTTTCTAACTGGTTTGTCTGATCATAACATGATTCTTGTTGCCCGAAAATTATCTAAAAAACGTTTATTAAATATAAATAAAACTCATTCAAATATATTGACTATTTTAAAGCGAGATTTTTCTGCTGTTGATAATGAATTAAATGATCTCGACTGGAGCTTAGTTATGGACAACGACGATGTGCATAGTTGCTGTAAAGAGGTAATGAATAAGGTTGAAGGGATCATTTCTTAATTTCTTAAAAAGCAAAAGTATTTGAAGAAGAGAACATTACCCTGGATTAATGAGGACTTGAAAAAATTAATGAAAGAAAGAGATCTGGCTCTAAAAAAACAGTTAAGACCAAACTAAGTAGTGATATAAATATTTTTAAAAGTTTAAGAAACCGAGCCACTAAAAATATAAGAAAATCAAAAGCGGAATATTACATCACAACAATAACAGAAGCCAAGGGAAGTCCTCTCATAATCTGGAAGCAAATAAATGGTATTGTGAAACCATCTGGCAAATCAAAGACCATCCATGAACTTAGAAATGGAGACAGGCAGATTAGGGACAGTAAACAAATAGCATAGGAATTTAATATGTTTTTTGTTTTGTCAGTGGAAGAACTGGTGCAACAAGTTAATGTAGAACAGCAACCAAAGTTCACTATACAATCAATAAACCAATACTCTTCATTCTCACTTCAACTGATTAATGAAGTAAAAGTGCTTGAAGCGATAGATTCAGTTAACAACAGCTATAGTAAGGATCTTTTTCACATAAATACAGTCCTTTTGAAACGAAATAGAAACAATTTAGTAAAGCCTCTAACACACTTGATTAATTTGTCTATTCAGAGTGGACAATTCCCTAAAATCTGGAAACAGGCTAAAGTTATGCCATTATTTAAGTCAGGAACATGTCAGGCATGCAATTATCGCCCTGTAAGCATCTTACCGGTATTTTCAAAGGTGTTAGAGAAAATAGTGTATGGGCAACTTATGACTTTTATACAATCAAATAACATTTTACACCCATTACAATTTGGCTTCCGTCCTCAATACTCCACCGAAACGGCTTGTTTCTTTGTGGAACAACTCAAATTTGCAATAGATAAGGGAGAAATCGTTGGCGCTGTCTTTTTGGATCTCAAAAAGGCATTTGACACTTTAAATCATGATATCCTTATCCACAAACTGTCCAATTTTAACTTTACACCATTAGCTTTACAATGGTTCAAATCATATCTCGAACAGAGAGATCAGTGTGTGGTGATTAATAATGAAATGTCTACATTCTTAAAAATGAATACAGGAGTACCGCAAGGGTCCATTCTTGGGCCATTGCTTTTTACTTTGTATATTAATGATCTCCCAAACTCATGTCCTACAGCAGGATTTCAGATGTATGCTGACAATGCAGTGGTTTATGTGCGAGGGAAAAGTGTGCATGCAGTTTCTGTTGAACTGGCAAAACACCTGCAAAATGTGGCGGTGTGGTTTCAAAATGCAGGGCTGACATTGAATGTTAAAAAGACTATGTCTATTTGCTTTGCCTCAAGATTCAAGTCCATGTCAGAAGAACTAAATTTACGGATAAATGGGCATAAGATCCAGCAGGTCTCAGAGGTCAAATACTTGGGCCTTGTACTTGACTCTCAACTTAAATTTGACAGTCATATTAAAAAAATATGTTGAGTAGCCAAAGCTAATCTTTATACATTCAGATTGATCAGGGACTACCTACCGTTTTATGCTGCTCACACTTTCATGCATGCCATGATCTTCTCGCATATAAGTTACTGCATCTGCACATGGTCACAGGCTATTGTTACTAAAGTTAAGCCAATTCAAATGATTTATAACAGAGCGGTTAAAATCCTAGATAGGAAATCCATTAGGTCACATCACTGTGTTAGTCTGAGGAATTTAAAAATTTAACCTTAGTAAATTTCATTAAATTTTCTTTGTTGAAGCTGATGCATAAATGTTTAAATCAGCAAGCGCCACAGGTCTTGAGTGAGTGTATAGTTGCTCTCAGGGCTGTGGGTTCACAGACTAGAGGAGCTCAGAACGGGAACTGCCAGATCCCGAAATGTTGTACTTCATTTGGACAATCAGCTTTCTCTGTACAAGGCACAAAAGCTTGGAATTGTTTACCCACTGAACTGAAAGGAGAGTCAAACTGGGTCCTTTTCAAACACAAACTTAAAGACTTTTTAATCAGAGGTCAAGCATGTGACCACTGACTATCGGCTTCATTGTTATTGTGTAATAGTGTTTTAATATGTTTATTTTAACTATGTATTGTTGAATTTAATGTAAAGGCCCACTAGGGACGGACATTGAGGATTAGCTTCGGCTAAAATGTTGTAGTATGTAACATGAGCTTATGTAACATACTTGTCCCTATTCAAATAAACTTAAAAGTAAAAAAGTAAAAGTCTGGGGATTTTTGCAAAAACATCAGGGGTGGCTCAGAGATGTTCACAAGTCATTTTTTGGAAGTCCAAGTCGAGTCTCAAGTCTTTGAGCTCGAGTCCAAGTCAAGTCTCAAGTCTTTGAGGGGCAAGTTCAAGTCAAGTCTCAAGTCTTTTGCCACGAGTCCAAGTCAAGTCTCAAGTCTCTGGCCATCTGATCTGTCCCATAAATCTTATGAATTCAAAGCATGTCCAGACAGTACAGTATTAAAATCAGTTGTAGGATAACTTTATGGGGTCTACTTAACACATCCCTCTAGCCCTCGGACCTGGTGAAATATTAACCTAAGTCTGTCACATCATATGGATACAACTATAAAGATA
The DNA here is from genome assembly GCF_004354835.1 of Perca flavescens. Taxonomy (NCBI): domain Eukaryota; kingdom Metazoa; phylum Chordata; class Actinopteri; order Perciformes; family Percidae; genus Perca; species Perca flavescens. The sequence goes on from NC_041333.1 coordinate 1,410,322, forward strand.
CAATGGGCCTGTTCCCAGCATTAGCACAACACTTTGCGATGGTTAGCTTGTTACCTATGACAATATATGCTAAATGTAACGTCTCTTTCACATTAGCGTGTGAGTGACTGACCTATTTAGATGCGTTTTGAGATGCCTGATGAAGTCCGACGTTGTTGATCCGGCATCATTTATCTTGGTGCCACACACCTTGCATGTAGCTGTTCTCTTACTGCCACAGTTTACCAAGTTATTGAAAACAAAACTAATGAGAAAAGGCACAACTCCAGGAGGACTTGGTGTCGCCATTGGCAATGTATTTTTTTTATATGCGAGTGTGCGCACATAAGGCATAACGCATGTGTTACGTTGCACATTATGGCAAAGGGCAGGGGACATGCAGCTCGTCATACGTTTTCCCAACGTATATGCGCCACTAAAATAAAATTCAAATACATGAATAAATTTAAAAAGCAATAATTGCATGAAAACATGTTGTTGACGAGTCTCGAAGCTCGAGTCTGAAGTCTTTTGGGTCGAGTCCGAGTCAAGTCTGAAGTCAGCTGTTTGTGCGATTTAAGTGCAACTCGATTCCGAGTCTCAGACTCGAGTCCCCATCTCTGGGGTGGCTTTCGCAACTAGGCAACCCACTTTTCCTATTAACAACTTTCTAGGTTATAAAGTTAGAATTTTGGATTTTGCACGGCATACTTAAATTCAGTTAACCTAAACTAAAAATGTCTTTCAATATTTTCATTCGACCAGATTCAACCCCCAACTATGCTGTGATTTTTTTTACCTTATATCCAGTTTGGTTGCATGTTGGCATCTTTGTTTTATACTGTCTATTGTATGGGATGTTAGAAGGAGGGATGAACAGGTAAAGTGGCTGGTGTTTTTTTCAATTTCTACAGACAAGCATACTCATTCATCTTCTCTTGTTGCCATCTCTTTACGCTGCCTTCTCGGCCAGTGTTGTTTGCTCAGCTAAGCATGTCTTATGTACGGTATATTGACCCACATGTTTGAGACTTCTATTTAAAGACTATAAAGTGGCTCTCTGTAATTTACCTGGCAATTGGTTTTCTCGGGGGAAGTATCATGAATTTCCCATAATGCTCTGCCAGCCTAAGTGCATCAGGTGCCTCATATTTTTCAAGTTGGGGGTGGGCATATACAGCACTATAAGCACGTTTTATATTGACTTTAACTTAAAATTTCTGCTTTGCATACAGGATTTAGTTTTTGTTTTGTTGTTGTGGGGTTAATACTATTGTTTACCTCAACAGTGTTTGTAGACTTCTAAGATTTAGTCTTTTACATTATAATTACACTGTAAGAAGCGTGCAATATTTACAGCTCTGTATGATGCACAACTTTTACTTCTCACTACTGATGGTTTTTCATTGGTGAACCTGCCCTTTAATTTGATTGCCTCGACAGCCAACACCAAACTCCATAACACAAGTTATTGCATCTTTCATACCCACAGTGCAACTCGGACAAATTAAATTACTCATCCTTCGTCCTTTGTGCAAACAACTTAAAACAACAACTCTCTTCCCCTGACCATCTCATTTTATTTTATGCCCTGCTCGCAGATGAAAGCATTGAGTTTTCCAAATGTTATTTTCAACTAAAATGGAAACACAGAGCCATACTCATGGATACTGTTCCTCCTCCTCCATACTTTGAGTCGAATATATCAGCTGGGTTCTACCTCTCCTCTCTGCATTCAGTATTCAGCTTGCATACCACCCTGCGGGTGATTAAATATGTGGTTAATACAGCACCATGAGAGTATTGAATTACACAAGAGCCATGCTGACCTTTTTAAATTACAGAACCAATTGTGCAAGACGGCAGAGGAAGTTTATAACAGGTACTGCCAAGATGGAGCCCGGAGGAGAATGGATCTGCTGCTGCTCTCCTTATTAGTGTTCTGCACTATAAGCAGCCTATTTGACACTCACCCTCTCCTTTCATTGTCTCACTTTGGGTCTCATTTGACGGCAAATTCTTTGTCTCTCAATCTTGTGTACAAACAGCCGTTAGGGCATTCTTGTAGACAAGATAAAACACACGCGCCCTCACACAAACTAATTTGACATTTCATTTCACCGTTGATGAGACGCGTATCTCTCTTGACACACGGCGTAGCCCCACTCCATAAATCTTGATCACTGGCCTTTTTCTCGGATGCATCCTCGTCAGCATATTGGCTTTGCTGATATCTGAAGGTCGTCCTGATGTCTGATCTAATTTGAAGCTAAAGCCAGAAAAATGAAGCGGTCTACTTTGGCATTAGTCAAACGAGTCCATGGAGTCACAGGCATCTCTCAGGGATGACTGTACTCATCTTCAAAATCCGACTGGCAGCGATACAACAATCTTTGCTTGGCAAAGGGCAGACAAAAGCTTTTTACCAATGAAAAAGTCCAAATAAAATACCCAGACATTAAAACAAAGTATTTTTCTCTCCTTGCCAACTTTCAAGAGTGATTCCTGATTGCTTTATACAGCACTTTGCAAAATGCCCTGTAATTGTATTTAGGTTAAAAATCCACATTTCACCACTGCGTTTTATTCTTCTCTCTCAAGGGAGATTGTGCTATTATTGAAGAAAGAAAAGGATTGAAGGCTTGGCATTTCATATAATGAAATTCTTGTGACAGACAGTTTTTTTTTTTTTTTTTGAGAACGATACGACTTAGTGACACCATTCATTCCATTAAGACATATTAAAAAGCTTTGTCAAAACCAAAAAAAGCCTAGTCTAGGCCCTTTCTCTGAAAATTGTCCATACTGATTTCTCAAAGCAAACCAATCTTATTCTTGTCAGTTGAAATTGAGCACATGCTTATCCCAGTTGTCACGCCATACATTATCTTTCTTTCACTTTCTATAACCGTTTCTTCTATTGTGCATTCAGGACTGTGTTGTTAGTTGTGTGTGGTTTAACCTGTTTCAACACTATTTAGTATGATATATGGTAGTATTTGTGTTGGGGGAGCAACATGTTTGGGTTGTGTTTAATGGAATCAAAAGCAGGCGCGTTGATGTAATTGTTTACACTGGAACTAAACTCATTATTGGGGTGTTTGTGGAAAAGGCTTCAATCAAATGTCAGGAAATCCCTTGTGCTTCCTAGTGACTGAATGTGGACTCATGACTCACTGCAAACGCCTATGCACACTTAAGATTGGCTGTAGACTCTTATTCTTGTTTATTCTTGCATTAAGAGTTTTTGTTTTGAAAGATAAATAAGTCCTAAATCTATTAAGCTTTCTATTAGCTGATGTGCTATGGCTTTGGGCACAAGTAAATATTCATATGGGTGTCACATTATTACATGATCTTATCTTATTTAACAGTAACACAGTCTTTATAGATAATTTACAATATAAACAGATATAAAGAGGTTAGAATATGGGTGTTGGTTAGTCCTGTTATTGGAGTTATTTGGAGTTATTTAAAATGTAGTCTCGATTGCCAGACCTTCCTGGACAGCACTGCGGAGGAGGGTCTGGCTAGTCCACACAGCATTCCGGGATGGGAGAAAAATGTGCTCTGGTTTATTGGCATTTCTTTAAACCAATCACAGCTGACCTGTCTGGGCCAATCCCAGTCGTTTATCTCACATTTAAAGGTTCAGTACTAGTAGGTAACTTATTCAGAATAACGTTTTGATATATTAGCTGAAACTGTCACTATAGCACATTAGACAGATAATCCGTTTTACAAAATCATGTTCCTCTGCCTGCCCCTAGTGCTGCTAATGGCATTCCCAAGTTTCCACTGCGACCAAAGACAAACAACCAATCAGAGCCGAGGAGTCTTTAACACTGTGTGAACTGTGGTCAAACTTTAAAACTAAGCAGTGCTGATCAAATATAAATCAAGATTCTGTTGCTAATAGGGTTGGGTACCGAAACCCGGTTCCACTATGGAACTGGTTCCTACGCAACCGGTAGGAATCGGACCGGATTAGAATGCAAATTTCGGTTCCTCATTTCGGTTCCACTTAATGTATCGACTGAAATATTTTCCCTCTGTCGCTCCGAAATGGACGTACAAATATCACCCTTTCCCTGTAGTCTACCGTTAGCTAGCTACTGTAAATGTGTAGGCTACTTTTAAAATGCAATATTTTCCCTCTGGGCTCACCAAAACGGATGTAAAAGCATATTAACCATTCACTGCACGTGATCGTTAGTAAACATATTACATCTTTGATGTCATTTTTCAGTTTTTCAAGAATCGGTTTAGGAATCGGAATCGTTTTAAAAATACCGGTTCGGCATCGGAATCGTAAAAATCCAAATGATACCAAACCCTAGTTACTGCATTGATTTTTACTCGCCTCAAATGTTTCAGAAAGATATCTGAGTGTTTAACTGTAAAATGAGAGAGTCTGTGACTAAGTCGAGCTGAAACCAAGCACCGCCCACTGGCCAGCAGGTAACTACTGGACGTAACTGGCATTGTTCTTCCAGTGCAATGCACCAGGCTCACCAAACTCAGATCAGACTGTCAAAGTAGGAGGTGCTGGTCAAATATGAAAGAGTCTGTTACTGTATTAAATATTTTAGTGTACTGTTGAGCTGGAATTTGAGAAAGTTTGTGACATTTTTTTCCTGCTTCAAAACAGACCAAGCACTGCCCCAACTTGCATGTGTCTCTCAGAGCTAGGTCGTTTCGTTGCTCTGATTGGTTGCAGGTCACGTTTCAGTTCTCTGATTGGTTGTAGGTCTATTCAATTGAGTCCAGAGACATTTTGGTCCGCGCCCATTGATAATGAAATTTATTGAAAAACTAACTGAGGTTCCAAAATAATAATACATTTGCGAATTAGTCTGCCTATGCCAGGTTAAGTAATTGAGCGAAGTTACACTAACCTCACAGTTTTGCATACTTTCAAACGGCGCGGAGAGACATAATAGTAGCCATGTCTTTCTGTTTCTAAGCATGTAAAACAATTTCCTGACACAAATTCTTTTAGAGTACTGCATTTTATTTCTTATTTTTGACCATGCGCTATTATGGGCTTCCTCATAGATTTGTATTTTGTCACCCACTTTAAATCAGCTTATGTTGTATGCCAATGTTATGTAGTCCACATTTATTTTCATTTTTGACTCCTTTGTTTCTGTGTTGTGCTGTATGTTTGTCTCTTTAATGTAAACCTTGACATTGTTTTGCATTTCTGTTTTAGAGGCTGCAGTAATTCTTAGGAAACCGTAGTAATCGGTCTGCCATCTTTGTTTTTGCAAAAAAAGCAACTTTGCTCACAGATAACCGTATTGTCTAAAGCATCTGACAACATCCCTGTGTCCTGGGGCACAGAGCCCAGTGCTTATCATCTCCGGCCACCATTTAATTACAGAGCAGGCACAAGCCAGTGTTTCCCTCATCATACTCCCTCCGCCCCCAGGCCATCATTTAATGATGAAAAATCTGCTCCAGGAGGTTTGGGAATTTGTTTTTTTATTATTCACCTCCTTTTTATTTTCTGGGCTCTTCTCTTTTTGTCATGGAGGTGTGTGTTTGTGTGTGTCAGCGGTGGTCTTTGTACACAGCCAGCTTTCGTATTTTGCTCTCAGGCTTGAAATTTGATGTCCTTAGCTTGAGCATGCTATTTCTTTACTCCACACCTTGGGCTACAGCTTCACATCCAGTGTGAATCCAGCGTGGCTTCACCTTGAACCTCAGCTCACTAGTGCTGAATCTATAACAGAGTTAGTCCAAGGGGAAGGCCAGATTTAGGGCAGGTTGCACTTTGCGTTAGGGACCAAAAGATGCCACTCTTAAAGAAAGAAAATCAAAGTAAACTCTAATTAGACAGTTTGAAAGTTTGATCATATCAGATGCTTTGAACCCACAAGTGTGTGCAAGTCATTGCCAACAGTTTAAGCAAGATCAACAGAAATGGCTGATGCTGTAATGTCATCATAAAATTTGCTGACTAATTTAGTAGTCATTAACACCTACACATGCATTTATAACCTCTTAGGCATTATAACTAAAAGTTAGGCATTTCTTAATCTAATTTACAACATCCTTCAAGCAGCAACATGCAGTTTTTCTGTTGAATATTCATACAATATAACACAGCGAGTGGTTTAAATAGGGATTTTATTACTAAAACTTCCTCTGGATGCATTTGAATGTGACAAAGAAGAAACACAATGAACCCACTTCCCATCCTATATCATTGCTTTTAAATCAAATACAAGGCAATATGGGAGCAGATAATACAATAACAGAATGGCTGCCCATTTTTCCGCATAGCTTGTCCTTCCCTGTGCCGTGTTTGCGTGTGTGTGTGTGTGTGTGTGTGTGTGTGTGTGTGTGTGTGTGTGTGTGTGTACCCACATGTATGCATGTGTGATAGTGTGCTGTGCATGCAGCAGAGTTTACTGATTTCCATAGAGACATCACACAGGCACCTCTGCGTCGTTTCACCCGTTCCTCAATCTGCCCCCCCCTCCCACACACACACATCCACCCCCCCCACCCACACCACCACTCCCCATCCTCCGAGTCACAACATCCCTCTCACGGGGTTTGTGCTGTGGGACTGCGGGAGAGTGTCATCCCGCAAATGAATTTCTCCTCACATCCCTTTCTCCATTAAAGAACTCCTACAGCAGCACACAGCAGTCCCCTGCAGCTGTTTGTGCTCTCAGATACAACTACTGTTATTTATACCTGGTTACCTGCATCTCATGCACACAACAGTTAGATTAGATGGAGTCTTCATGCCATTCACCTTTTTTTTTTTTTTTTTATTTAGTTCATGCATTTTAATGGATCATTTTAAGATTTAGTTTTTGCCCTCAAGACAGTTGATTTTGTTAAGATTATGCCTAATCACTGTGAAGGCTTCCAGATTGCAGGAGCTGCTCTTTGGGCTACACGACCTGAAGGCCAACATATATATCCAGTGGGCAAATAATAAACAGCAATCACCCTGTAAACACAATAACATCCTAGTAATTGTCTTTTGTGTTATTCATAATTTTTTCTTTTTCCGGTTCTTTGACTCCTCTAATTGAGGTTTAACTCAAACAGTATAAAATAGTATCAAACAATATTACTTCTGCTTCCACTACATATTTGCCTTTAAGAAATGTTTATGTAACTCACACACCACTTTGCATGTGTTTGATGTTTTATTCCTATGGGTCCAGTGTACTTTTATTCAGTCATATTTGAGTTGGAAATTGAAGTTTAAAAGGACAGAAAAATATTTCACTGTTTGTCTAAGCAAGAAAGCATTGTCAGTTTCCACACACAGGAGCCATATTGTTCTGGTATACCATGTGATGAGACGCTCAACAGGCATCCGTCTCCAAAACTGTCGATTTGGATGCTGTACTCAGCTGTGTGGATTGGGAACACTCAGGGAGTCGCAGACAAATTGAGCAACATCCGTGATTGGAAATCTATGCATCCACTTGCTTGGCAGGGCAGTAAACCTCTGTGTTTGTCTCCCTAGAAAATCAGTGATTTACAGACATATTTGTTGATTTTCATTTTATGACCAAAGCAATTTTGGCTAATCAGTGTGTTTGTCAGAACCCCTCATTTATTTTCATCCGTGTGTACAGGGGAGTGGATAAGTTAGCACAGCATTAAGTTTTTTTAGATTTAGGGGGAAAGTGCAGTTGGATGCAAATCCCTGCAGAAAGTCACTGCTTTATCTTGATGATCCATTGAAATTGAGCTTTAAAGCCTCTGCAATACCACTGGGTATTCTGTGCATGTAGCTTAAATGGCCATTGTAAAGTACTGAATTGCGAGCTCTATTTCCCATGCACGCTCATCTTTTTCCTTTCCCATTTGAGACAAGATATTGGAGATGATCCCCCTATTCTGGCAAGTGGCCGTTTATAAATGGAAGCTATTTCAGCTCTTTCATTTGTCAATCAGTCTGAAGAGTGAGTCTCCGACGGTGGCTCAATGTGAGGCTGTAATTGTCAGCGTCCCCTTCTGCCCAACGCGCAGCCTGGCGTTTAGCATCTGAAAGGATCCTGAAAGAAGACGTGAGCGCTGAATTAATACCCAAACCGCCTTTTGTCTCCATCACTTTGGCTTCTGCTGCCATGACACACAGAGGCACAGACATGCAGACGATCGATGAGGAAGAGGAGAGGAGGAAGGGGGGGGGGGGTGTCTGATGATTTTTTTTTAGCCTCTGTCTAAGTGAAAATTGTGACAACCAACTAACTGGGTTGGACCTGTAGCTGCCTTTCTCAGTGTCTATCTATAATGAAGAGTAATAGAAAGACTGGGCTGATTGTTTATACTTCTTTTGTTAGACATACTCCAATATGTAAAGATGGCTGCTTACCAAGTACAATCTTGTTGGAGAAGCTTGAGCTTAGATTAAATTCATAATGACAAACACATCCACGCTCATCTACATCTACAACTAAAAAATGTGATTTCTTGTTTCAGTACAGATTGCATCTAAAGCCCTGCTCACACATCCAGACTTAAACACAGATGCAACAGGACACTCGCTGTAAATTAAATCATAAAAACTGTCGCTGCCCACCACTACTAATAAAAGACACAAAAGATGGCCAGAGGTGCCTGGGTAGTTCACCTGGTAGAGCACGCCACATATAGGTTTACTCCTCGACACAGCGACCGCGGGTTCAACTCTGACCTGCGGCCCTTTGCTGCATGTCATTCCCCCTCTCTCTCCCCTTTCATGTCTTCATCATATAAAAAATTATCTTAAAAAAAGCAACAAAAAAAAAAGATGGCCAGACTTTGGAGATTGATTTGGAGATTTTATTTGGGGATTTAAAAACAAAAAAAGGTTCTACTTTATAAAAATGACCTATGGTGCATGGACGTGACCACCTGGAAACAACCGCTTGTGTTTGTTTTGATTCCCTCATGAAACTGACGCTTTCTACTCCACTCAACTATCATCTAAGATCTGTCTTTTTATATATTGTTTTTTACCAGTGTACAGTGTGAAAAAACTGCGTGAAATCCACTTTTAAAACTTCCAAGGGGGGTTAGGACTTTTTATAGGCACTGTGTCTGTTTGTGTGAATGCACTGTAAAAAAAAGAAAAAGTGAGGAGGTTGCCAGGCTGCCTGTATGCTGCGCTGTAGAGACTTCCCAACACTGAGGTGTCGGGCAAAATGTGTGTATGTGTATGTGTATCTGTGTTTGTGATGTGAAATATTGATGTGCATTGTGCTTCTCAAGCAGAAGGTCAGGTGCATAGAGAGAATATGGACAGAGTCTAAAATAAGCTTTAAAGTCAGAAAGAGGATGTGGTAACTTCACTTCCACATACACCACAGTACTCCGACATTTTCAGCTTTCTTGGAATGAATTACTCACTAATTAGACGGCATTTTGCAATACGACGTCCTCTGACTCAAAATGTTTGCCTGCATGTCAGCATCACCATTCTAGCCACAGCTGGTCTACCTTTCCATTCACAGAAATGATAACCAAGCTATGATTCTACCGACCAGCTGATAGTAGTCCGTCAGGCAGCCCTGGCAACTATTGTGTTTTTAGGAAATGAAACGCTATTTTATGAGTTCACCTTATCTCCCCTAATGCTGTTGTCCCAACTGCACCCTCATAATCTCTACAGGCACTCTCTTAGCCCCCTTCTAACATTCTGCTGTCTACTGCACACATAATGATTTGGATAAGAAATGTTAGGGGACATCGGGAGATAGGATTTATGTCTAGACTTAAGGAACCTTCCTGTTTTGATACAATAGTAAGCAAGCAGACAGATTGAAAGAATGAAAATGTCTCGACTCAAAGTTGAGTTATGGGCAGATGTATGCTCTTCTGTAGGACTTCTATCTCTCCCTAAACTCTCATACAGACATCACAGTATCATACTTTCTTCTCCTGGATGACACAAGGTAGACGGAGCAGGTGCTCTTAGCTGCAGCAAATCCTCTGTTTGATGGGCTGTAAGAGATTTCCCCGGACAAAGTCCTTGCACTGATGATCATGTCCAGGTAATAAGCCTGATATACAGCCCCATTTCCCTAATGTTTACCACATGCAGCTTTAATTAACGAAAGAGGTACTCCTGTTACTCCAGAACAACCTCTCCTGATCAATTATTTCCATTTTGAAATGCACATATACACACACTCGACGATAAACGTCAAATGGAAATTGACTTTAAAGCCGCACATTTTCCTAATGAATGCTGCGATCAGGGCCAGGTAGGGGGGGTTAAACACACACAGCTGGGGCCCAACATTCAAGACCAGGGAAAAACCTCATGCACTTTGTCATGACAAAGTGCTGACGAGAGGGAACGGGCGAGCGATCAGTCACTGGCTGGGTGCCCATCACAGCTCAAGGATGCTGGGAGGACGTTGGCCTCTGTCATGCGATTGCCTATATATATATATATATATAAACCATTTTTTTCAGACACAAGTTTTAATATATATATATATAAACATTTTTACGCATTTTAATTTATTTTTGCACCGCGGGACGTTTCTCACTGGATGAGTTTCGGCGGACCGATTATACTGGAGCACCAACTAGCGTTCATGACTTCAGACCTTTTATATATGTCAGTGCTTCAGACAACAACAAACCACAGTGATCATGAGCGAAGAAGCTGATGAGACCGCTTTGGATGGAGGCGTGGATAAGAGCATGGTTGTGTGCAAGCTATGCAACAAGGAATCCTCATATCACCGCAGCACATCGAGCCTCAAGTATCACCTCGACGCAAAACATTTAGCAGCTAGCGTGGACGTTAGCCCGACTCGGAGTACAAGGACCCACACCCAACCTACACTCCACCAGATGACTGGTTTAAGGACCAGGGTAACTATTGGTATTGTGTTTTACTTAAAAAAACATAGTTTACAGAAGGTCTACCTACCTATAGGCTACCTGAATTTCTGAAATGTACTATATTTCTAAATATGCTATTGCTACACTTAATGGCAAAAATTGCACTGGTCTGCTGGACTTGGTTGAACAAAAATAAACAATATTTTGTTGCTTAAGCTTATGTATTCAGTCATTATTCAATGGTATACTAAAAATCCATGTGAAAAAAATTACATCTCACTGTTCTCAGGTCAAATATTTATGCAATTAAAATGCGATTAATTTCGATTAATTAATTACAAAGCCTCTAATTAATTAGATTAATTTTTTTAATCGAGTCCCGGCCCTATATATATATATGATTAAAAAAATTAATCTACACACTCATTTGTTTGTATAGACAGCTTGATGGTGATAATGATGACAACCTGATGCTGGTAGAACCCCAACAGCGTTAAGGTGACTTTTGTCAGCCTTTCTGCTCCTTTTTCCCATCCCTTTTGAATCCAGGTGAATCCCCCCCCCCACCCTCCGTCTCTGTCTCTACCATCTTGCCATTCTTTGCTGAGTTTTATTGCCTGTGTCTGTCACACCTTCAGGCTTTGGTGCACAAGTGCAGAGCTGTGTACTCGGCTTTCGCTTTTATCAGCTCTGTGGAGTCGACTGCACAAGGCGTAGCTTGAAGGTTACAGTGCCCCGTGAGCAGCAGCTATAATGATATATTGATATATCCTTCACGCCCATTTCATTGGTATAACATTAGTATTAGTCACAGTTTTTTATGACTGAACAGATTTGATGGTTAGTTAATTGCCACTGTTTAAGATTTTCTGACCATTTCTGACCCGGTCTACCAGCATTCATAGGTCCTGTACAGACACAAGCAGGGCTGTAGTACTTGAGTAAGTTCTTCCTGGCTACTGATTCTGGATCAGTTGTACAGAACATTCCCTAAATGTTATACATTAATTAGTTTGATGTTAGAAGATAGATCGTTATTGTTTAAAGATCCATCCTAAGTCCTTAATCACTATATTAGCATTGGAAAGATGCTATTGACTATCATGGTCTTGAAAAGGACTTAAGTTGCTCTTGACTCGTTTTTATTTTAACAAATCTGATTCTGATTCTTCCTTTCGATTCCGGTTCTTATCGATTGTTGATTCCCATTCTTTGAGGGGTGGAGTTGAACGGGTCACATGCTTATTTCACAGATAAGAGGAACATTTTATTTTGATTCTATGGTGATTTACAGGTTAACCAGACTTTTTCAACGTAAAATAAAGCCACACTTTAGAGCGCCGCTTACTGTGCTCCATGGCTGCAACATAACAAGCGCCTGGAGGTACGGTGGCCGCTACGGAAAGATGAAACAATATGGATTTTGAAACAATTCCAAGTTGGAATCAGTTCTCAATGCCTAATCCTAGTCTTGACTTGGCCTTTGGACTTGGTCTTGACTTGGACTTGACTGGACCTTGTCTTGGACTGGACCTGGAGACTAATTAAATTAGTCTTGAATACAACTAACCCTAACCCTAGCTTCATATGTTTAAATGTTTGTATTTGTCATCCCCAGATTTTTCAAGATCTCTTGAAATACTTTTTCTTTATCAAGATCTGTCATGTTGATAAATTCCTTGAAAACAATGTTATATAATTTTAGTACTGAATTCCCTTTTTGTGTTTCTCAGGATGGTACACTTTGGTGGAGAAATACTAACACTACTAACAAAGAAGGAATTTTGTACTAAAAAGATTTTAAATGTGGAGCGCAGCCGTTTGATTCAACCACAGGTAAATGGGTTTTGAGGTTGTCCTCAATCACTAGCTCACAACATGCTGAGGCATAATGGTTTTGTGTAGCGTCACAAATGCTGCTGGCAGGATTAAAGGACGTTGCTGTGCCAAAAGGAAGGACAGAATGAGTCTGGTTGATGTCCAAACACGGTTAAATGTGGGTGTGTCAACATCCATCTGTGGCTAACTGGAGGTGTGGGCTCCTGCACATGTGCATAATTTCACAATGACTGAGCTGCATGATGAGTGAGTTATACACTATAATGATATGTATAACAATATGTATGCGGGGGATTACACAATCGCTGCAAAGAAGTTTATACATATACGCTGCCATAAACAGACTTTTACTGGCTTCTTCAGTAGAACTTTTTTGCACCTAGCCCCAGAGATTTGGCAGGGCTGCGATACCACATTTCTCTATTGTATTTGCATAAATTAATAGACAGTATGGAAAGTTATTAATGGTTAAAGACTTCTGTTGTGAAATCTTGAGCGCTTTGACAGATTTATGAGGCCATACAACTTGACAACAGCACAATACAGCCTCTTCAGTGCCTGTGACATCATTTCCCTGCCTTTTCTATTCAGTATTTTGACTGAAATTAATTACCTCTAGTGCCCTTTATCACTATCACAATGCAGAGAGATGTGAAGTTGACAGTGTCGACTTCATTACTTCTCATTTCCATATGAACAACAGCACTGAAGAGGCCTTCAACCTGCCCACTTACCTCTGCTCTGCTCATAAATTGCACAATGCCAATGTACGTGCGCGCACACACACACACACACACACACACACAGAGAGTTACTCACACATTCCACTCCACTCGCCCATCCTAAAACCAGAACATTACCATAGATAACTGCCCTTCACAATCTCTGACAGGTCTTTTTTTCTTCTTTCTGTCTGTGATACAGTATCAGATTATCTAGATGAAGTGCTGGCGGGGACAGGGGGGTGTGAAAGACGGTGTCGTTTGCCAGGGCCGCTCATTAATTGGCTACTAGAATCTACAGGACTTTGATTGATTTGGATTGCGGCCAGGTGGCGGAGGGGCTCCAGGGTGCCTTTTCAAAAGGCTGCACTGCTCCGGACCTTTGTGTGTTGGGTCATTAATCTTGCTGTCAGTGAACTGTCACTGGAAGTATTTTTTGCCCTGCCTTATCCCTACCCCTCTCTCTCTCCGTCCTGACCGCCTGGGGTTGTGACTGCAGAAGAAAGAGTGGCTCTCTGAGGCTTCCACCTGTACACCACTCATCTAATCACTTGATCAGAGCTGTGTTTGATGATGAGTGCGCTGAGTGGAGGTGGGCCTGAGAAACCCACGGGGTGGCTCATCTTTACCGGTTACTGATTGCAAGTAGAATTATGAAAGAACCAAACTAGATAGATAGATGGATGGACGGACAGACAATAAATTAAAACTACACAGCATACAACATATGAGCTTTTTCTACTGTTACATGTTGCACAATGGACTTCAGGTCTTTCTAAAGGCTCTTTGTGTGTTGCAAAGTATACCTTCAAATGATGTTCAATTTCAGTACAGCCACAGTTAAAGCATGGTAAACATTTTTGCATGCTGAACAAGTGGAACGTGTTTAGAAACTGTCCGTATGGTGTGCTGACATGGCCATTCTAATGTGTGCATGTCTGAGGGAGAGGCAAAGATGCTGAGCTCATGTTTCCTGACCCAGCAAGCAGCAACAGCAGTAAGCAAAGCATAGTGATGAGAATAGGACCACTAAACTCTCACTCAACAGTGCTAAAGTCGCAGTCTAACTGTGAAGCACAGAAATTTCATTTGTGTGTTTAGCTCTGAGGAAAGAGCCCGGTGGTTATCATACCAGAGAGATGAATTATAGAATTGAAAGCGAAAGTTATTTATGAGCTGTGATAAAAGGTGATTTACCTACGGAGTGAAATTAATGACAAAAATTCAGATAGTTTTCCTGCATTGTATGCAAAAGCTGAATCTCTTCAAGTGCACATTGCTACCGGTGGGATGAATAAATGAATCGGATGTTTCAATCTTTCATCCATCTTCTTTTTGTCACTTTCAATTAAATTTCTATAGAAACCTGAAGAGATGCGGGTAAGGCTTATGCCCATATTTTTGTTCTCTTTTTCTTTCTCAGAGACCAAATGGGGGCTTGTATAAAAAAGGTTTCCTATCTATACTCAATGACGAGAAGCTGGTCAGCACTGAGCTTTTTGTCAAAGTGCTACACATACTCTGATACCCTGTGACAGAAACAATAATGAATGGCAGGGCACTCTCTTTTTAACAGCACCAAATGTATCCAGCTTAGCAATTACAGACTTTAATGAGCCCTTTAATGACAGATTTAACACTTGTCTTATAATTTTATAGTAGCAATATAAATCGATGGAGAAATTTCCCTGCAATTTAAGAAGAAAAAAAATCTTCAACTGAGCCCAGTGAAAGACAATGGCTCTCTATCTATTTAAAAGCCCATATATAGTCATTAGGAATGTGAGTGAGTCAGTGTGTAAGGGCTTTACAGCATTGGTCAGCACTGATTGTTCTGGGAGGGAGCTGCAGGGTTATGTCAAGGTGGCTATGTCATCGTGTCATTCCTGGGCACCCTCATGCACAACATTGCTTATTTATACATCTGATTTCTCTATTCAATTGGTTTTGCTGCTCCCCCGACAACGAATCAAGCCAAATTCCCCAAAGAAGCCTGACAATCAATAGTGAGGTAGCTGACGCAGCGCTCTGGGATGGGGTGTGAGGGAGCAGCTGACAGGGCTTACATCCCTCCTGTGTGACATGTCCTCAGTACGTTTGACATGTGCTGTCAAACACCAACCCCTCACCGCTATACAGAGCAGTCTAAATCTTTACAGTCTGCAGTAAAGATTTACATTGGATCCATTCAATTTCATTACTTTCTGTGTTGGGATTGTGGCATGTTTGCTAGGTCAGCTGTTTTACACATTTGTACCTTTCGATTGGCCGGCGTATGTGGGGTCTTCTACTACCAAAGCTTTGAGAAGTTGTTACATTTCCAGATGTTTCTGCTCTCCTGCCATATGTTCAATGAGAGCTGGGCCGCTTAGTATTGATTTACCATCAGTCATGTGGTTATGCTGGGTCCAGCACTGAGTAATACTCTCTATGGCTGGAAACAGAATGGATAGATAATGGCTAGATAATGAGGAAATGGAACGTGCCCTCCTAATGTGTGTCAAAATAGCATCAAAATAATGTTTCTTTGTACAAACGTGCATTGCCCCAAGCTGGCACTCTACTCTTTCTCTTTCTGAGTCTATCTTTGCTTTATATATCTGAACTACTCTCCTCTATCCACGCAAGCAGTGTGGCTCTAGGGATGGCAATGTCAGCCTGTCGGTCAGTCCTCTTTGGTCAAGACTGAAATATCTCAACAACATTTGGATGGATTGGCATGAAATTTTGTACCGACATTGGTGTCCCACTCAGAATGAATTGCAATATCTTTTGTGAGCCCTTAACTTTTCATTTACTGTAGTACCAGGGTTAAAGGTGCAGTAGGTAAGCCTTCTAAAACTACCTTTCTGTCATATTTGCTGAAACTGACCCTATGTTCCAGTA
Organism: Perca flavescens; assembly: GCF_004354835.1. Classification (NCBI taxonomy): domain Eukaryota; kingdom Metazoa; phylum Chordata; class Actinopteri; order Perciformes; family Percidae; genus Perca; species Perca flavescens. Next base: position 1,426,569 of record NC_041333.1, read on the forward strand.
GAACTACATGAAGCAGGTCATTTAAAAAAAAAACTCTGGCTCCTCTGGCACCACCTACAGCCTGTAGTGTGATTTAGCAAAAATCCACCGCTCTCTGTTCAGATGCACCAATCAGATGCGTGTCAATCACTGCTCATGCACATGCATTCATTCTCCCTTGTGGGGGGAGGGGCTTAGGAGACCGTTTTGGGCTCTACCTGAAAGGGGGGGAGGGACTGAGAAGTTGTTGATGTTCACATTTCAGTGTTTCCTCTAGAATCTTTTTCAGCCGGGGAGGGGGGGTGAATTGGACGTTATCTGACTTATCTGCTAATGTTAGCTGCCGACCGTTACCTTGAAACCATCCAGCAAATAGACGGTACCGTAGGGTGATTAACATCACATCATTTTACACACAGTTTAACAACAAAACTAAAGGCTGAGTGAAAATTACTAGCTACGTTTTTCATGTTGGTTTTGAGTGGTATGCACCCCCACTAAACTGGAAAACTGTTTTAAAACTGCAACGTTAATACAGCGTATCGGAGGAATGCAGCGTTCTCCTGCAACGGGAGTCCGAGGCAGAGGGGCCGTCACAGCAGCGTTAGCTAACGTTAGCTTCTTGTCTCATCTGGGCTCTGATAAACAGTAAATTCATAAAAGTCAGTGTACCCAACACTATTTTCCAATAAACTGTAGCTCTCAAATTTCACGGGACCTGCGTGAGTGCGGATTTCATGTCGCGGCTTTCGTCGCTGTTTATCACTTAGCTATTGAGTGAAGTATCTAGTACTCGCCCTGTTGTTTATTTGGTTGCCATGACTTGGCGAGTGATGACGTCCTGTCACTGTTCCAGTTGCTCTGCTCACCCTAGGGGGAGAAAGAGTTCACCCCAGGGGGGAGAGAGAACTGATGACAGTTCGCTTGAGTTCAGTAGAGCAGACGGCTCTACGACTTTATCACTTTTCATAAACTGCCGAAGGAACGGTGGCGCGTGGTGTACATAGCGGAAATGTGGCACTAATTTTTGTAGAGGTTAGCATGCCAACATGCTAAACTAAAATTTTGAACAGGGTAAACTGTCTACCTGTACATTTATTCTCTACATTAGTGGTGTCAAACTTTCACTTTTATTCAGTACGTCGTTCAACGTTACATTGTTTATCGTCATTGCTTTTGTTTTACTGACACATGGATCAGAAACCTGAGATACGGACTTATCCAGGATAAGCTGTGTATTCCAAAACTACTGCTAGACTCTACTAGTGGACAGGCACACACTGTGATGCTTCACTTGTACTTCCCTGTAAACACACCGTATGTTCTGGAAAGTCATTCCCATCTGGTAATTTAGGCCAACGTTACATCTGTCCCTGGCTTCTTTTTGGCCCATCTCAGTTTTGATCATATACCTACCCCTAATTTATATAGTCTTCTTTACCTGCCATAGCTGACAGCGCTTCCCTGACCTTTAGTGCAGCACTAGAGTTGTCTCTCTCACACACACACACACACACACACACACACACACACACACACACACACACACACACACACACACACACACACACACACATACTAATTTAGTAGTGACAATCCATCACTTAGAAAAGGCCCCATGGCTTTTAGTGTATTAACACACATTAACACCTGCCTCCATGCTGAGCCAACCCCCACCACATCTCTCCTGCCAGCCCCTCTTTGACCACTGATGAAGAAATGGTGAAAAAGATGTTTATTGTTCAATACTATTGACCTGCAAATTCAGAGTGATTCATCCACCTTTTTATTGGGATTGTTTTTTTTTCTGAATGTGTGAAGGTTTTATGTTCAGTAGTACCCCTGGAAATGCCCCAGTGCTGCGACACAGCCAATGGCCTCTGACTTGATTTATCTGTTTAAAGAAGGAATTGAAGAAAGCGGGAGAGCAGTGATATTCCAGTCCATTTGTCAATGTAAAGGCCAGTTTCCCCTTGAAACAGGGGTAATTCCAACTGAGCCCTAAGTGCACCATTGTGGTCATCAGGAAAAACTGAAAACTGTTCATCTGAGAGTAATGTCCTGCACACTGCACAGAATACAAAGGCTTTCCTTCCCTTCCAGCTTTAACCTGCACACCACGTCTAGAGGCTTTACTTAAACATATCATACGTTTTACCCTAAGGTGGAGGGCGTAGGGAGGGCTACATCTCTTTATACCCAATTAAGCTTGCCACAGGAGGTAGATAGTCATGGCTGAAACCTCTTCTCCCTTGGTGCCCCATTAGAGCACTGAGAAGCCGGTAGAAGCCCGAGTCCCTGGCGGACAGAACCCCTGACCTAGAGCCAAGGAGAAGCACTCCAGCTCCACTCACCTAAATATACAGACGTGACTACAGAATGAGAAGTTGCCTCCAGTTCAGGAGAGACAGAGGAGGATGTGTGTGCCAAGAGAGATGAGATGAACATTCTTTGTTTATTTTTAGACAACTGTCTGAGACAAAACTGGACAACAATGATAAAACTGAAAAATGAAAAACAAAAAATGAAACAACCGTAGACTTTCTTTGCCCTCCTCGCCTGATGTAAGCATCTCCATGAGCATGTAGAGCAATCGACCTTGAAGTCACGCTAGATATATATTTGTTTGTTCATTTTTCTATCACTTTGTCAGTGCCCTGCACTGAAAAGCCATTCCCTTAGCCTCATACCTACCCAAATCATGACAAATGCTCCGGCATGCTTACCCAGTGGTTTTGCATCACTCATAACTCAATGTCCCTTGTCCTCCCACCCATCTGGGATCGGCTGGCCCCTATAGTGGAGACAGAGTCCATCTGTCCCTGCCTGCAGGCTATTGTGCCGATCCTCAGCTGTCTCACAATCAATGATCATGTAGATGGTAGGGGAAAAAATCTCCTCCAACAGGCACTTCTATCCAACTCCAACTCTGACAGGTCTGCAGGTCTTGTAGGAGCAGGCCGTGGCAGACTGGAGCAGTGAGACTTTCTGTGTTATGTTTGCAGTAGTGATTATTATCACAACGGCAAACAGTATGCACCCTAGCTACAAACTTTCTTTTCTGCAGTTTGATTTCATATCTGTTATACCTCTATATGATTGTTAACCACTGATTAGGATCACGCTGTTTTCTTCTTGGTCTCACCTGACCAACACTTTACCCAAAACACTTGTTTTTAGCATCAACTTTACTGCAAAGGGCAAGGAGTTAGAAACTTTTAATTTCTTCGAGTGACATTTTCAGACTGGAAATGAAGTGTGAGATGCTAAATGTCAACCATAATATCAACCAGGCATATCACAAGTTATACTTTGCATTCTTGTCTCAATTTATTTTGCTGCCTAGGTGAACTTAAGGTAATTCATGCTATGTGGGTGATAGGGGGAAGAAGTCTTAATTTTCAAAATAGGTCTGTGATCCTTTTAAATTCATCTCAAGCTGCTAATTTATTGGGAGTCACAGGCTTAACTGTGCTAGCACACACAGAAACGGTGGTTAGGGGACATTTATCTAATTACCGAGGATTGGATTCCATCACGAGCGATACCATTAAGACGTTAGACGTGCCCACCAATGGTTTACCACATGGTGACAGGAGTGATTGAGGGATTCAAATGCTCTTGCTAAGCAATGTCCAAGTTGTCAAAATTAGGCTGAATTAACTGGACTCAGAACCCCTGCTTAGTTGGTTTTAAACTAAACCTACTTTGAGTCTTTCTAGACTGTTTACAATAAGTGAAAGGATAACTGGGAGGGAAATGTATAGATCCAAACTCTGCATGGAGATCACTCAAGTTGAACGTATTTCAGTGTAGCCTTCGAGGCTTTTAGGCTCTCACACGTCAAGACAGGGGCTGCAGCAGCAGTACAACATCTCAAGGCCAGAGATGTTCTCATAGGCAGACAAATATGGTGTAATTGGAAATCAGGCCTGCTGCTTTTGAGGCTGCTCAGTTAACCACCTAAATAAATAGGATGGCCAGAGTCTGCTGTCGCTGACTGCAAATAGGCCTGTTAGGAGGGGGAGAGAAACAGAGAGACAGAAAGAGAGATAAATGGAGAGATTGGGCAACAGAAAGACAGACAAAGAATCAGAGGCTGACAAATTTAGAGTTGCCGAGTCAGAAAGATAGACGGAAGCAGAGACTTTGGACACCTGTAATGCTTTTATGGCAATTAAGATGTAGTGCATTCAAGAAAATCCTATTAAGGCCAAGGTGTATTGGGTTATTCTCTACATTATTGCCTGTCTGGATGTGTGAGAGAGAGAGAGAGAGAGAGAGAGAGAGAGAGAGAGAGAGAGAGAGAGAGAGAGAGAGAGAGAGAGAGAGAGAGAGAGAGAGAGAGAGAGAGTGTGTGTGGGTGAGAGTGAATTTGAAGCTTTATTACCGGCTTATATGGCAGCCCAAATTACAAATCTTGGAGCAGTTATTCCTGCCTTGAGATGTTACTTCAACCACACGTTTGAGGCAAATCATCCTGTAATGATATTGCTTATTGCAAATGAGGGAAGTGATGGAAGGTAATGAATGAGGCGGGGTACAATCCGATAAGGCGGCCTAACTAAGTGGGTCTTTCCTTCTCAACCTTCAGCCAGCCGACCCTGCTCCTTAGACCATTATTCAAACCGTAACAAGCGATTCATTTAGGCTGTCTGTGAGCAGAATTAGATTCCCGCTTGAGCGACCGTTGAGCAAAACATAAAGATTTTTTTTTTCCGCACCAAACATGCAGCATTTACATAATTTCAGCTCAGGTTTGGGTCAGCAATAAGTTATGATAAAACTGTCATTAGAGCCAGGAATGTGCAGGGAACAGGAGAAGCAGAGTTGAAGATTAATATGGGAGCTCTATGCGGTGTTGAAATGTCAGGGGACACAGAATAATGAGACTGGCTTTGTAGGGATAACTGTATACCTGTATGGGCATATAGTTGCCTGTGTGCGTGTGCGTATTTCAGTATGGATACATCTGTGAGTCTATGTATACTAATCTGAAGGTCAAAATGGGTGGTCTTTAATGTGCATCTAGCTAATGCCCTCTAACACATTGCTTACTGCTTTTACAAGGAGATTACAACCCCTGAAGGTTTCAGTAGATATTAAAGCATTTTGTGATTTTCAGTTTATCCTAATTGAATAAATCCATACATACTTTAACAAACACAAGTATGAAAAAAACACTTTAAGAGTTCCAGTCGATCTGTGTGGGATGGACATGCTAGATGACAGAAAGTATGTGGTGCTTCAAATATTGCAGAATTCTGAAATAATGTGACATAACAACGATCAAATCAGGGGGGAGAGCGTAGATAAAGCAAAAAATAAATACAAATCTGTCATATAAAATGATGAGAACTGTTTAAACATTGTCAGAAAAGTGTGTGTTTCTGTAGCACCCTGTAATTTATAGTAAGAGGCTTAAATTGAAACTAAGGGGTCTAGCCCAAAACATGAAAAACCGCTCCAGACCAAGAGTATCCAAAATGGATGAAAATCCTTTTCATGTACGTTTGGCTATAAAGTTTTATATTCCAGTCATTTTAATTTTGGGGGCAGAACTACTGTTCTGTTGACATTTTGATCCGGGATTGTGCCTTTAACATGATGGCAACGATTCTTGCATTCATCAGCGTACCATTTTAAGTAATTATCATATCCAAATTGATACACATTTCAAATAATACATCAATTATTAACTGCTTATGTTGAACAGTGCTCTACTGAGAAGCGGCTGTTCTTGAAATGGGTGTTAATGGTCAGAGCAACTCTTCATTTAATCAAACAAATGTATCTAATAGATGCTACAATGCAGAAACATCCTCACAAGGACATGGCGTCCAGGATGATGTGCAATTTGTCACAGGCAATGGCTTTAAACAGTACATTAGATGGAGATAAACTTGGATTTATTCATCCAGACAAAGGCAGGAACAGCAGTAAACGGCATGTTTGGCCATTATGGATGCTTCAGACTGTGTTTGTTGGGTGGTCACTGTCACACATTTCACAGGGCTGCTCCTCCTTTAGAGAATCAGTCAAAGATGCTGTAACCGCAGGATAAGGTTTTTAAATGAATGTGCTAACCTGATGGTTACTCTGTTGGTTTATGTGTTATTGGATTTGTTCCAACACAAAAGGAATACAATCTTTTGACACAGACTTTATTTCACCAGAGGGCCTGTTTCATCTATGTCTATAAAAATGTGTAAAATATATACAGTATATAAGTCCCTGCTCTCATTCCTCAGCAGTTAGCCAGAATTTTCCTGAGACAGTAGTGGCGCTACAATAACTAAGGAGTGGGTGGGAAACAGAGACACAGTGTTACTATCACTGGGGGATTGGGGCAGCGCCATAGCACAATTTAACCAAGATTAATCTCCTCCAATTACTGGGCCGTGGGTGTTTATTTTTGGAGTGTGTCTTTCGAGGGGTAGAACTTACCATGACCATTACTTTCATAACCTTTTTATCAAAAACATCTGCCGGTGTGCACACATGGGCACAACGCTTTAATAATCTCAATAAAATTATTTGTGCAGGCATTGTTCTTTTTTGAAGGCAGTATTCCCCACCTCCAGCTTACATTCCTGCTCTCTTTTCTTGCCGTTGGTCTTGGGGTGGTTTAACCTGAGTGCTGCTGCTGTGGCATTGATGTGCTGCTTCCGAATCAAATCAAACGCAGAGTCTCTGGCTGTGGCAGGCCGATCTCTCTCTTGACACAGGGCCTTATTGAAAAAGCTATAGCCCTTTATGGAGAGAGTGTCAACTTCAAGACAAAGTCAAGATGGCAGTTGCGCAGGATCCATATTTAATAGTGGCAAACGGAGCAAACACAATGGAGGAAAATCAATACTGCTTTCACATTTGATCATACATCACCTTCTCTGAACTAATGCTTACCTCTGTCCTTTTGTTTCCCTGAAAGAGGCTCTGGACCTCGAACAATGAATTGTAAACAAACACTGGAGTTCCACTTCTCTTTGTGGTTTGTGGACAAAGACCTATCGATAGTTGCTTACACATACAGTAAATGGTTGTGAAAACATGGCAATAAATCTGTCAGTGCACTAACAGAAAGAGAAAAGAGCAATTTTCTCTTGCCTCATTTTGATGTTGCTGTCACTTCTCACAGGTTATTACCATAACAAAGCTTGTAGTAATGATGGCACAATAAATGTGTGCAGATCTAGTCCAGATGTAAATTGTATAATCCTGGAGAGGTGGTCGAACCACTGTGGAAAATGCAACTGTAAGGAAATATATGAATACTTACTGTGTTCATACAAGATGGGGGGGCAATATTGTCACGCTGAAGACTAGGACAATCCTTGCAAATGCAAGTTTCTCCCTTTGACCATTTTGGACTGGACATTTTGGAAAAGTTTGGACTTGTTAAGCTTAAATGTAAAGTTAGAAATAGTAACAGGCAAATTATGCTGTATTTTCCATTATATTCTTGACCAATTGTTGCCAACATTGTTACCACTTATTGTTACCAGTTACATTTAGTCCAGCTGAGGTCAGGATGGTGTAGTCTGGGTTTTCTTTAACGCTGTTCATCAGCAGCCAGCTTGGTCACCAGATGGGCCTTGGGCGCTGACAGCCATAGCACAGATCAAGGGTGAAGGATGACTGGGAACGGACAGTGGGAGGGCACACACATGATGACCTGTCGAGTTCAGTCACCTGTCTTTGTGTGCCCTTCTTTTCTCTATGAGCCCACCCCGCCTCCCCGACTCCCGCTCTGCTTCACATCCCCACAGGTAGCATGCAATGTTTGGTGATGAAAGGCCTCAGTAATGGATCTTCTCTGTATCCAAGCCCAACTAAACTGGTGTGACAGCTCTTCCTTCTCCAGACCAGGCTTTATCTTGTCTCTGTCTGGAAGTGAATATATTTTGATCGAATGAATTTCATTACAGACCCGTGTGGGTGTGGGCGCTTACCCACTGCTAGTACCAGCTTGAGTCAGCTGCGGTGCCCCGTCCTCCATTTTCCATTGCAGATTTAGTTCCGCCTCATTCGTGAGGCGAGCGTGGCTGGTCGTCATAGCGACACCACAGGAAACTGCCGTGCCCTAACGCGACACACACACAGAACGTAGAAGGTGTGTTGTTTTTGATTCTCTCAGAAGACACATTTAGTTTCAAAAGAAGCTGGAGGCAGCAAAAAAAACACTGCTGGCTAAACTATTTAAAAATGGCGGGGTTGTTCAGGACACCCCCGTCTGTCTCTAGCAACGATGACGCAGTGATTAGTGACGATTCTCTCCGACCAATCAGTAGTCTGCAGGTTTTCACGTCACCTTTTGGTATCGCCTCAGCTCGCTGGGAACCTCCACGGAGGTTAGCACGTACCAGGGACTTTCTTTCATAATGGAAAACCAAAAAAGTCAAGTCGAGTCGAGCAGGTTACCATGTGATGGAAAAACTTGCGCCTTTGTCAACTAGACCTGGATTAGGTTACGGGTTTGGCCAGTTCCCAGGTGGGCTGCAGAATGTGTGCGTGCAGTATATCTGTCAACATTGACCCCACACGAGTAGTGCGTGGTGATGGCAAACCCATGTTGAATGAGACTGAAGAGGAAATGGCTGTCCGAATTCATTTATAAGGCAAACATTGTACCATAACAATGTCTGCACTTCTTTACTTCCCATATTTGCTGATAGAGAACTTGTACTGATGGCATTTGTGTCTATTTTCTGGGACCTTATGTTGAGATTTAAGCTGGAGAAATCCATTCCAATGCCAGCAGGGAGATGATTGACATGGGAGCCGTCCTAGTAATGTATAAAAATGTGCTTCTGATCGCTGTTCGCTCAAGCAGTGGAGCATGTTGGAAAATACCAAGCCCGCCGCGAGCTCCAGGTCCCCCGTCGCTGGGCAATGTGTCCCCCCACCAACCCCAACGCTCAATCTGGTGTACAAGTGCCCATCCCCCCCCCCCCCCCCCCTATCTATATCTTCCACCCCCTCAGCCTCCTCTGGCTCTCGCCTTGGCACACACACTCTGATATGCACTGAAATTCAATCAGATGCTTAATTACATCTTAACATGGGTCCCTACCAGCTGGCTTTATTCCCCTGTTTCTGATTAAAGGGATTAGAAAAATGAAATTTAACAGTGGATTTGCATACTGCTCTAAATTGGGGACTGGCATGTCTTCGTGGCTGTCTGGCCAGTGTTTGCCGCTCCACTCCCTGTAGTCCATCAAATAAGGAAGGAAATACACAAGCATGTTCCTGCCTCCAATTCTGCATAGCAGGTAGAACCAATTATGAGAGATAGGAGCTCGGGCATGTCTCCTCTTCCCATCTCACTCTGAATACTAGAGACATGATACCCTCTGACACAGGTATTCAGGTGCATAGATCATATCAAAAAGTGGCATAAAAGCCATACAGGAAAGTTTTTCTGTGTATTTCATAGTGCACGTTTCATGGATGTTGAGAAAAAAAACTTTTCTGTTGCTCATATCTGCCTGATGAATGGCATACAGAGAAACCAGGTGGCTTTAGGCTTTTTCCTAATGGGGCCAAGTAAGCCCACTATCCAAGCTGTGCAAAGAAAATGGGCCCATTAATCACAGAGCCACCACCATTATCTCCATATGATTATTCTCCTCATGTGTTGGCTTACTCTTAGCTGCACAGGAATTATTGTGACATCCTATGCTATTCTCCGCTCTTTCATCCTTTCTTCCTCCCCTCAAAGTAACTTGCAGGCTTACTTTTCAACTTAATCCGCCGTCTGCAGCCAAACTAAATCTATCCTGAGAGGAGATCTGGTTACGCATTCACTGTTTATTTCATGCAATTAAAAAGTGATTCTGTTGGAAGTTTGTATTAAAGGGATTAAAGGCTTATTGGTCTGTCAATTCACAGAGAGAGAGGAAACAGTGTAAACGAGTGGGAAAATAAAACTGATAGGAGGGTCTGAAGGGAGAGGAGGAGGAGGAGGAGAGAGAGAGAGAGGGAGAGAGAGAGACTTGCGTGTTTTAAGCATTATGTCAGCATATATTTTAGGTATGCGTGTGTGTTTACTTTGACCAATTAGTGAACGCAAACCCAATGCAGCCATTTTGGCATAACAAACCTGATCAATCATTAACATTTTGCTTTTGATCAAGGACACTGTAATTAGTCCCAATGAAACAGCATGAGGAGGATGTGCTCAAGGAAAGGATGGCATGAGCAGTCTCACAACATGAGACTCTACTGCCCTCTTTTGGAACTGGAAAGAACACCACTTCTATCTCAACTGGAACTGAAGCACCATACATGTAACCTGACTCCGCCAGATGGATTGCTTTGCATTTGCTTGGCATATCCATCTGGGAACTTTCCATTGGAGAACTTTTGGGAAGGGGCGAAAATCCTGGTTAGCTGATTGGATAAATCATCTGTCTATCACCTTATGTTGGTGATAGACGGGCCAAATCAACCAATCAGATCAACGAAGCGTATGAAAATACACCCACAAGCCCCTGCTGCTGCAGGTAAAGCATAGCTCGTTAGCTCAGCAAGCAAGCAACATGTCGGTAAAGGATATTTGCCGTTTGTGTAACAAGAATTTACTAATAAAAGGCACCATTTCAGGTTCCCGGTCCATATTCCAAAAGAAGGATCCAAGAGAAAAAACATTAGCGAGCAGCTAACAGAATTAGGGCTACCGCTGTCTGAAAATACTGGTTAGCTGATTGGATAAACCATCTGTCTATCACCACCTAAACCCGCCTCAAAACCAATGCTGATTGGTCGGTCGTTTGGCGAACGGCTCCAAATTTTCTCTACCTCAAGATGCCAGACTGATCTTCGAGTGGAAAACTGGAGCTCGCCAGATCAGGACGGTCTCACGAGGCTATCATACATGTGTGATACACAATAAAAGATTAGAAGATATACTGTATCAAACCTTACATTTTAAAAAGACAAGCATATAAAGATTAAGTAAATGTGTCGTGTTGACTGTCACCAATACCAGGAGTTAAAGATGCATACATGAATGTATATAAGAGGTGTGCATCATATATATATATATATATTGTGCAACCATTTTGAATAAGGAATTAATCCAACTACAACTTTGATTTCTTGTATTTCTCATTGTTATTGTCAAGTTTTTAGAAATGGGGAGCCAACTGGTTTCTTACCTTGTCTGTTAGAAATGTAAGGGTTCAAAGAATTTCAATTTGAACTGAAATCAACAGTAGGTACTGTATTAGGTAGGAAACATGCACACAGGATGACTGGAAGCAGTCAGTGAGTCTCAGATCCTGGCTAAAGGTTTAGGTTTGTTTGCTGGTAAAGAGTGCCACCTCCTGGCCAGAGGATGTATTTCACATATCCTTCCAATTATCTTCTGCCTCACACAACAGCAGCTACTAAAGTTTGATTTACAAATAAATATAGCTTCAATATTTTTATGTGTGAGTGAATTCCCATACAATTTTATGATGTAGAGGTTTTTATGTGGACAACTTTTAAAGCCCTTAGGAGGTTTTGTTTTCTAGCATATGCAATATTTTAGTTGCAGGACCAAAGATCATGAGACAGTTTTATTGGAAGAGTCCCTCTGTGTAACACAAAATGTAATGGGAAGGACGTGTGCGTGTGCGTGTGTATATGTGTATACATCTCCTCTCCTAAAAATTGTACTCTCAGTCTGCCTGTATATCCAAAGCTCTCCAGAAGCAGAACAATGATGCACACCTCTTATAAAAAGCACACTTTTATTCATTTTTATGAGCTGACTCATGTTTCAGACTCAATTGCTTTCAGAGAAATAAAGCAGTTAATATTGTTGTGTTGAACATTTTTGTGCTATGCACTGTAAGCTGTCCTTGGGTTACAACAAATCAAATCACAGCTGTGTCAGTGACACCAATGTTCTCTGTGATTGTGTGTCTCACAAGCTCCTCTCCTCTACCTGATCGACTCAAGAAAGTGCTCGCCCTTGAATCTCTCAGAGGGTTGTGTTCATGTATACAATCTGTGAATAATTTATTCCAATCAATTCGTGGTGTAAGTGATCTTGTAGATAGAGAGAGGCTGATTTACAGATCTAATCTAAAAGTGTCTATTTCAGAACCCAGCTGCCAGGTGTCACTTCCGACACCTAAACCCAGATCTGCCTCGGGTTTCCCTGCGCTCCCTCGGGTGGAATCTGTGGCTCGGATTAATATTGACTGAACCCAACACTGCCTTCTGCTGGGCGATAGTCATATTACAGCAGCTGACCGCAACAGCACCCTCCTTACATCTGCTGTATATTTGGCTGCTCTTTTGAAGCTTGTACGGCTCTGCTCTTAATGCTCTAACACCTTTTATATGACACCAGATGTTTCACCTGGTTCTCATCACACACCCCAGTGAACACAAACTGCAGCAGAAGGCCCTTTAGAGACATATTGAATCACAGGCACGGAGCATTAAAAGATGCAGATCCACAGTTATGACAGTCCCATAACCATGAATGAGGCACATTTACACCAAGGGTTATGTGATTATCACATATGTACTTGGGGTAAAGCCAGGGCCAGTGTGTCTGGGGTTCAGATAGTGTGTTTCCACAGATTTTGTGTGGACTCTGCAAAAGACTCTACAACTGCAGGTGTCTTAAATGCAACCTCACTAAAGGGGGGCTCCACTGCACTGGTAACAGGCACATATCAAACATAATTTACAACTTAAGTCCTGCTGGCAGCTGTTTTTGTGTGAGCAAAAGCACCATGTTGAAAGCGGATGAGCAAATTTGGCCTTGCTGTGAGTGTGAACCTGTGAGTATGTTTACAGGAAAAAGACAGGGAAAGATTAAATTGTACTGTCCATGCATTATGCAAACTCAGAAATCTATTCTGAATACTTCAATTACCTCAGTTACTTTTTATTCTATATTTGAAGCATAGTAGTTGCAGTACAAATAGGAAATAGTGAAAAATGAAGAAAATGGTTTAGGGTTTGGTTGCTCAGACGTCTTTATTTGTGCCACATTTTAATGAAGACTCTTTAAATATGATATAGTATTTATATAGTAGTATTTATTCACTTTCATTGTTTTCCAGTATTAAAAGTAAAACCGTAGTATTAAAGTATTAACAATAAAAATACATCATTTGTTATGCATTTGAATCCAGTTACACTTTGATAACATAGATACAGTGAACATGAGTGGTTCTAGACAGAGCGCATGTACATGTGTGCAAGAAGATCCAAAAAGAGAGATTGCATGTTTATGTGGGAGAAATGGGGAATATGTATTTATGCAAAAGAAGAAGAGACATACTGCAAACATGAAGCATGTACTGAGAGAGAGAGAGAGAGAGAGAGTAAGGGAGACAAAGCGGGATGTAGAGTCTAATGCTGAGTATTCAGAAGTGGTTATGGTCCAGATGGCCCTGCAGCAACGGCAGCTGTAAATCACAATGTGTTGTGTGATCTGGACGATAGTGCTGCAGGCTGGAATCTCACTGCAAGGTGAGACCGCTGACGACAGCCATTACAGGGAATGAAACCAGGAGTGTGGGGTGGAGGGCGGGGAGGCAAATGACTTTAGCCCAGTTTGTCTCTATAAAAGAGCAGATGCTAGCATTAGTACAGCAGTTCGTTATCATAAAATCTTATAATATAAACAACACTCTGTTGTATTTAGTCAATCTACTTTTCTCTTAAATGTCAATGTTATAGATTTTGTGAAAATGTCCTATATTTTTTTCCAAAGCTGCTGCAAAATCACAAACAGTTTGACTGCTGCAATCACAGACACCATCCGTGAAACCTGCCCCAATGATTATTTTCATTGTCGTTTAATCTGTTGATTATTTTCTCGATTTAATCGATAAGTTTGTTCTATAAAATGTCAGAAAAGGGTAAAAAATGCCATCAGTGTTTTCTAAAGACATCGTCCTCAAATGTCTTGTTTTGTCCACAACTCAAAGGTATCCAGTTGGCTGTCACAGAGGAGAGAAGAAACTAGAACATATTCACATTTAAGAAGCTGGAATCAGAGAATCTTTACTGAAACCGATTAACTGATTATCAAAATAGTTGGTGAATAATTTAATAGTTGACTAACTACCTAAACTAATCAATTAATCTTTCAATGTATGTACTATATTAGTTCTGATGTAGTATGTGAGCTGAGAATGTGTAGCTACAGTAAATGTGTGCAAGGTATTTCTTTCCCTGTATGTCCTATGTCTTTGTAGGTGTATGTGATCACATGTTTTTCCCTGCACACATTAACCTTCAGCCAGGTTGCTCCTGTGAATGTTCATTGATTGGAGAGGTGTGTGTGTGTGTGTGTGTGTGTGTGTGTGTGTGTGTGTGTGTGTGTGTGTGTGTGTGTGTGTGTGTGTGTGTGTGTGTGTGTGTGTGTGTGTGTGTGTGTGTGTGTGTGTGTGTGTGAGAAGACAGACAGAGGGCTGGAGGTGTGGGTTGGGACAGTAGTGTTGATTGAGAGGACCATCGTAACGTGGCTATGTGAGGAATGCTGGGTGTGGCCCTGTTCATCATCCGCCATACATGCTGATCATAACTCATTCAGAAACAGCAGGGACTTTGCAGCAGATGCATTGATACGTCTTTCCAAGTACAGTGCTGTATTACTGCACTCCCCCCCCCCCCCCCCCGAAGGGGCATGCACACACTGAGTTACTGGGACAGATCTTGTACTAAACTGTATTTACAACGTGTAGATTAAATGTCACTGAGCTGCGTGCCATGCAGTAATTCTTAGCTCGGGTCAACACCCCATTTCTATAAATGTAGATAGATTCTGATTTCTCTTTGCATTCTGGAGGTCAAGACAGTAATGAAATATGAATCGCTTGGAACTCTGGTATGCAGGTTGAAAAAAAAAAAAGAATCTGTCATCACACAGTGTCACTGTACAGCCAGAGTCCTGATGGCTAATTTATGCCCCATCTGTCTTCATCAAAAGCCCTATAATTAAAATTCAAATCAAATTCACTGAAAAGACATACTTTTATAAAGTTAATAAAACACATTCAGATTTACCCTACTTGATTTATTACATGTGCCAAGTGAAATGTTAAGTTACTGTAACAGATTAGCTGCTCTTACAAGCTTCATACCTCTCCCAGTCAAACTGAGCAGACGTGTTGGATTTTATGATGTGGGTGGAAAATGACGACTGCTGTGGTTACTACAGACTTAAAGGAATAGATGGACATTTTGAGAATTTAGTTTTTGCTTTTTGCTCTCTTGTAGCTAGTTGAGAAAATTGATAAATATATAGTTCAAGTCTTTGTGCTAAGCTAACATTTTGCCGGCTGTAATAATAAAAATAATAATGCTGTGAAGTCCAACCGTAGATGAAAGTATGGTAGCTGGCTGCAACAGATTTGCGGCTACTATGCAACTAGGCTAAGTTTAATACCACTTTCAATTGAGTATTGAGCAGCTATGCTTTATTTGTTCATGTTAAAGGGTAAGCTGTGGCCTGCTGTGCATGCTACTGACTTGAATATCACTGTTCAGCTCAAGAAACATATCTCTCTGTGTTAAGTGCAACAACAGATATTCAAATCATCAAGTTTTCAAAATGACATTTCTGACTCTACAGTTTGTCTTCCCATGTGCCAGCTTTTTCTTCTTTTTTCCCCTGCATGTGTGAGTGCATCAGTGGCAGAAAGCGGGTGCCAGTCCCCCCGAATCTCTTGCTGTGCTCCAAGCTGTGTGCTAGTGTCGCCTGTTCATCCCTGCTGGGTGTCTTTGTACCACCCATCAACCCTGCTGTCACGTCATGTTGGCCAGAATGTGAGCTTCATAAACGCCATACTGACATGGAGCAGAGAGGGAACAAATTATAAAAGGGAAATTAATTTTCAAGGCTTTATTGTGGCTTAGCTGTGAGAGATGCATGAAACACTGCCATGCAGTAATCTTCAATAACATTTTCTGTGTCTGCTTTAATAAATATTAAGCTCAAGAGAGAGATATTGTTAAATATGACAATTAGAGAGAACATGAGTAAGATAGGGAAAGAAAGAAGCCCCCAACTTGACCAGGGTTTATTACATACAACAGGGCGTCCGTTATTAAATCATTGTAATGTCATACAGAGAATATCTCTCGGTTTGTAGAAACAATGTGTGCATGGGTGTGTTTTCCCCTCAGCTCCTGAAGCTATTTAACACCTTTAGGCAGCAATATCCAGCCAGAAATGTTGCCCCACTAAAACACGTGTGCAGGGATATAATGCTAATACTAAGCATTTTGATACAGTACTTTTCTAACCATAAGCATTTTATCTTGCTTAGTCCTGGGGGGTAGTCATTTGATATGAGGTTATGAGGATTGCAACGGTGAGCAGTTCTTTCAAGCAGGGTGCTGCAAGTCTGTAGCTGCACTGAACAGTCAGAGAAAGAGGACAGGGAGCCAGATGTAGCTGGTACACAGCGCTGGGGTGATAGTTGTAAGAGCTATTATTTAGGTGTAATACACTTTTTGTACACTGGGTGGCAGTTACCTATAATGGGACTGTAAATATGCAGGAAGACCTTATCAGTGACTCAAATTTGGTTAAGCTTTCTAACTGTGTGATTGATGATGTTCTACCTGAATGCGAGAAACTTTGGAAATATCTGTAAGCAATCAATAAAGTGGAAAAGGTAACCGTCTCAGAAGCCATGTTTCCATTTCCGTATGTTTATACACATTTTCAGGTATGTAAACAGTAAAATTTGATAAAACTTCTTCAATTGCACAAACAAGGTGTTACTCACTCAAGTTGGTTTTTGCTTTTGTCAAAAAACAGTTGATTCGCTAAATGAGATATAGAAAACACCTTTAATGAATAAGTTCTGACGTAGCAAACATTTAATTCACAGGACTGATCAGCTGTTTCCGCTGTCACCGTTTTCTGGATACTCCCCTATAGGGCTGGACGTTAAATCGAAAATGTATCATCATCGAAATTCTGAAGTTGTTATCAACGTATTTTTCC